>NC_034604.1:78505811-78553382 GCF_900095145.1 Mus pahari | reverse complement strand
GCCAGGGCTAAGAAGTGGGAATGGGTGGATAGGGGAGCAGGGGCGGGGGGGGGGGTTATAGGGAACTTTCTGGATAGCATTTAAATGTAAATAAAGAAAATATCTAATAAAAAAAAGAAAAGCAATTATTGATAAAGAAGCCAGAAAGAAAGAAAGGAAACACTGTTAGTTCAGACACAATCAGAATGTCACAGAAAATTGCTCTCCAAGTTGTGAACAGCACCAGAAATATTTCTGTGCCTCACAATAATAGTTTGTGGTATGGTATATATGAGAATTGTTCCCCCAATTCAATCTTAACTTAATTGCTAGACATGTTTTCTGAATTTATCATTTGGAAAGACCGTTCAGTAACATTGTGTCCTGAAATAATGCACCGAGTGTTCTTAGCATCCGTGGATGACGTAGAATATGATTTATGACAAAGTATGTTAGAAACATCTTTAAAAGTCCTTTGCAGGAAAAAGAATTTTAGACCATCTAATAAATATATACAAAAAGTTCATTCCCACAGATAATAAGATATATTATTTTTATTTTAGCTATAACTTCACTGATTTTAGCATCTTAAAATGTATGAGACTTGCTTAGTATTTCTATGTGTCTGAATTCAATGTTTGGAATGTGTCAGTGCTTCATTTACAAACCACATCTGTAACCATACATAAATAAAACAGGGCATGTGTTCACTATCTGAATTTATAAACCACAATTGTAAGCATATATAAGCAAGTTAGGGTTTGTACTCACTATCTGAAAAAAATTTCCTTATGAAAAAAAACAAAGTATAAATTATGGCCATTAATATCACACATACACATAAAATATGTATTTTATTGAATATATTTGTAAAAATATTTAAATCATACCTTACAAAATAGAGTATATGTACATTTTTCTTAATGTCTGTATAATTTTGTTTAATGTTCAAGGAAAACATGACATTAAATAATTTTATGTATTCCATTCTATAGATGGTAAAATTATATATGTCATATTAACATAAATATCTCACAATGTTCAAAAATAAAAGGAGGACTCTACCTTGAAATCATGAGCTAAGTAAACCCTTTATTCCTCAAGTTACTTTTGTCTGGGTAGCTTATCACCACAATGGAAATGAAACTGAAACATCAACCACTCAGTTAAAGTCAGCTCTTATTTCACCACTTAAACTGAGGCACATAGAGGAGCATCTTTAGAGCTATTGCCATAGAGAATTCACTGAAGGAGGAAGGTGGACACTGAGTATGGATGACACAACTGTAGGCTAAGAGAAAGTCGGACACCAGATGAACACTAGTGCTTTCTTCCCTGGCTTCCTGGCTACCTGCCATGCTTTGTGTGACTCTGTTCTGCCATGCTTCCTCCACCTGCCACTCACCACTGCTCCAGCAAGCCTCTGAACCTGTGAGCTCAAATAACATTGTCTTGCTTGTTTGTGTGAGTTATTTTGAATCAGTCCTGAAGAAGGAACCAAACAGGTACACACAGCTGACTAAATTCACCAATGCTTTGCTCCTTTGACATTGTGCAGCTTCATATCGTCCCTTGCCTCCTGTTGTTTCTTCATCTCTGCCCATGAGCATGCTGGGTAATCTGTCATCAACACTAACCAATCAGCTAAGCAAAGCACAATATTATCCAGACTTTTCCTTCTGTTACACTAAAAATCAATTAATGGAGGTTAGTAGCTGTGTTATAGAGCCAGATCTGAGTTCAGAGAGCACCTGCTGGCATTTCCCAATGCCTGAGTATCAGAATAAAGAATTAGATCAATGATACCTGACTACTTCACATCTCATAGCAGTGAAGGCAATTTGTGAAGAAGGAGACACACCCTGAAAACAGGTGTAAAATCCTACTACTCTAAGGAAAGACATATGCTCAAATACACTGTTGCACAAGTCTCATGAGGCTTTATGAATACATTTGTGTATTCTGGGCATTTCTCCTGCATGCACAGACTGTTAAACTTGGCCTAATTGGTGAAAGCTTCCAGTTGTCTTTATCAACTGGCTTTTTTTTTTTTTTTCGTATGCTAATCTTGATGTCTCTCCATCTCCACACTCCTGACACAGTTACGGACCTCATAATTTTTTTTTTTTAAGAATTTTGCTCCTGTTTTATAGGAATAATTTGGTTTCTGACATTGGAGGGTGTAGGAATCCTACACTGATAACTCTAGGTGAAAAAAAAAAAGTGTGCACATTTGTGGATGCTGAAAAGAAATATGAATAGAAAAACAAGACAAAACCTGTGAATCAATGTTTATAGTTGATAACTGCTCCAAATTCTGACACTGAGCTTAAGGCATCTTAAATGAAAGTTGTAGCAATGTCTTAATTTTACTTCTCCGGAAGAAACAAAGATGTTTTTTAAAAGAAAACACTCAGAAGAGCATCAGAAACAGAATGAACAATTCAGTAAGCCAGGTTCTTACAAACCTTAACCCGGACTCCAGAGATCTTTCAAACACAAGACCACCAAGCAGGCAGCATACACCAGGTGGTGTGAGGCCCCCAACACACATACAGGAGAGGACTGCTGGTTTTGGGTTCAGTCAGAGAAGATGCACCTAACCCTCAAGAGACTGGAGGCCCCAGGGAGTTTAGAGGTCTGGTTGGATAGGAGGTAGGGGTGGGGGCATCTTCCTGGACACAGGGGCGTGGGGAGGACGTATGGGATGTGAAACAGTTGAAGAGTGGATGGAGGGGAATAAAATCTGGAGTGTAATAAACAAACAAACAAACAAACAAAAACAACAATAAAAAGAAAGACAACTTGTTGTTGCTAACACACATTTTAAAATTGTGAAAGAAGACATTGGAATAAAGACACACCCCCTCAGCCCCTTGCACCCTAACTACAGCAACAGTCATGGCCAAGGCTAAGATCAGTCGTCTCAGTGTTGAATCAGGGTGAACATGAGGTATATCATCATGGATTCAGAAAATATAATTACAAGGTTCTGTAACTGCTACTTGGTAAACACAGCTTTCTTCGTGCACCAATAGCTGCAAAATGAGAAAGATATAAAGTAGCCATTGCAGGCAGTGACCATTTAGTTCATGGAGAATAAAGCCTGTCTTTAAGAGACTACAACTAAGAGGCTGAGATGGGGAGAAAGAGGGAATATGAATAGGGAAAATAGAGGACAAAGAGAAAAATTCTGCTGTGTATGTATGTATGTATGTATGTATGTTTTTATGTGTGCACGGATTCGAGTTCATTCTGTGTCCTCTCCTTAGTTATTCCATGTAGCACAAACAGTGACTTTTTTTTTCTGGTTGTGCCTTGCTAGGAGATATTCATTTTGAAAAGCAATTTTTTTACTACATTTTGAGAGTATAAGATGATTATGCACCTGTATGGACAGGTGAATGTCACAATCTGTGTTGAACTATCTGTGTGGGACAGATTGATGAATGACTCATTTCTGTCATCAGAAAAGATACTGCCCTATCTATCCATTTGTCTGCATAAACTGGAACTATCAAGAACATACTTTCTGAAAATTTATGAGCTACAACAGACCAAGGAAAGGGTGTATATGAACACCTAACATTGTGATGATAGTTGTGACACTGATCTGTCATCTGATCATTCCCTATGTGCACTAAAGCACTTAAGGGCAAAACCCTCGGGCACTTCATCTCAGCTTGGTATTGAATATTCATGTCACCAATTTCAACAGTTATCTACATATCTGAACATACATTCACCACTGTGCCTGATCCTGTCATTCCATATTTCCAACTGGATTCAACTGTGCAGCCTTATTCACCAAACTGTGGCAAACAGAAACCTGGCTCGCAGCTGCGGTAAGTTATCTGGCAGTTGTTATTTTACCTCTCAAAAGTCTCTCTTTACAAATCTATAAACTTGAAAACATATCTATGGAAACTTTTAGTTTTCATGCTACTTCTTTCACTGACTTCTAAAACCCCTTGAACTTGCCTGTGATCTCACAGTCCATTTTAAACACCCTCCAACTAGAGAGATGATAGATGTTAGATAGATAGATAGATAGATAGATAGATAGATAGATAGATAGATAGATAGATAGAAGATAGATAATAGACTAGATAGATAAGTAGATAGATAGATAAATAGATAGGTAGATGATAGATAGAAGATAGATGATAGATTATATAGATAAGCAGATAAATGATAGATTATAGATAGATAGATAGATAGATAGATAGATAGATAGATATAGATGATAGAAATATTATAGATAGATGATAGAAAGACAGTGATAAAAATATAGAGAGAGATGTAAATGCAGCTATAGACATAGATATTTATTGTGTTATGTTAGTTGTAGCATTTCAGGGTAATCAAGGTAAATGGAGACATCTGACAACTCACTGTCATTGAAGCCATTGAAACCGTCATAACTTTAATGATGAATTTGTTGCTTAATACATTTTGGCAGCATTTTGGAAACATACCCAGGTATATGTCTGTTTCTTATTTTATAAGTTCACAATGTACCCGTACATGCATGGATACATGTGTATGTTCTTTTGAGATGTATATCGTTCATTTCTATGCATATATTAAAATAATACCTTCTCTGTTTTATCCTCAATAATTTATTTTTAATTCACTTTATATCCTGATCTAAGCTCCCCAATACTCTCTTCCCAGTCCCACCCTTGAAAATCACCCCCTCCATTATTCTGTCCCCTTCTCTTCAGAGAATGGAAAGTCACTCAACCTTGGGACCTGTAGTCCAAGCTGGACTAGGCACACCCTCTCACGCTGAGGTAGTTCAGAGAATACCTGGTGGAATACCACCAGGTAGGGGAGAAGGGATCCAATGTTAAGCAACCTAGTCACAGACTACCCCTGCTCAAATTGTTAGGGGTTACATGAAGACCAAGCTGCACATCTGTTGCAAATGTGTTGGGGGCCTAGATCAAGCCCCTGTGGATCAGTCTCTGTGAGTTCCCATGGGCCCAGGTTATTTGAGTCTGTAGGTCTTCTTGTGGTATCCTTGAACCCGCTGGCTCTTTCCATTCTATCCCTCAGGCTTCCACGAGACTCCCTGAGCTCCACCTGATGTTTGGCTGTGGGTCTCTGCATCTGTTCCCATCAGTGGCTGGATGAAGCCTCTCAAAGACAGTTAGGCTAGGCTCCCATCTGCAAGCTTAGCCGAGTATCATTAGTAGATGGGTCTCAATTTGGGGCAGTCAACTGGTTGGCTGTTTCCTCAGTGTGTGCTCTATCTTCATTCCTGCACATCTTGTAAGTAGAAGAGATTTGGGGTTGAAGATTTTGTGGGTGGGATGATGTCCCCCTCCCTCCACTGGAACTCATGATTCCAAGAGGTGGCTGATTCAATATATATCTACTGGTGGCAGGAATCTCATCTAGGGTCACCACCATAGACTCCAATAGCCTTCCCCATTCCAGGCCTCTAGCTAGTCCCTCATATTCATTACTTCTTCTGCCCAATTCCTTCTCTCCATCCACATGCAATGATTATTTACTTTACTTTTCTGGGGGACAGTCATGCATCTTCATCTTAAGCATGTGCCCTACTTATTGCCCGATTTCCTTAGGTCTGTGGGTTGTAGTCAAGCTACCCTGTTACTAATATCTGATGATGACTTACATGTGAGTACATACCATACTTGTTTTTCTGGGTCTGTGTTATTTCACTCAGGATGATATTTTCCAGTTCCATCCATTTGCCTACAAAATTCATGATGTCTTTTTTTTTTTTAAATGCCTGAATAGTATTCCATTGTGTAGATGTACCACATTTTCTTTATTCATTCTTTAGCTAAGGGAATACAGGTTGTTTCCATTTTCTGGCTAGTACAAATAAAGCTGCTAAGAACATAATTGAGCAAGTGTCCTGTGGCATAGTAGGCATCTTTTGGGTATATACGCAGGAGTGGTATAGCTGGATCTTGGGGGTAGAACTATTCCCAATTTTCTGAGAAGTTGCCAGAATGATTTCTGAAGTGGTTGTACAAGTTTGCATCCTCATTTAAAATGGAGGAGTATTCTCCTTGCTCCACATCATCGTCAGCTCTGACTCAGAAGTATGAGTTTAACTTTCTCTTTAAATAAGACAATTGGAGAAGAGGATAAAGCTTGAAAAACAGTAACACTTATTTTGGCAAGATAGCAACCAAAATCTAAAGTACAAGCTATTATATCCAAATTAAAAAGCATTAAAGAATAAACCATAATATTGGGGAGGGGGTACACAAACACAAGATACAGTATGTCTAAACNTCTTGAAATTATAATTTAAGGGTAAAAGTTGAAAAATTATGCTGTTTTAGCTAGAGATTAAGTGCACCTTTTTTCCTGTTTCTCCCAAATAGAATTAGACTTTACGATTTAATCACACCTCAAAGCTTTTCTCTCAATACAAAGCAACCACTAAATACACACAAAATACTTATTTGTTAATAATTTCCCTGGCTTATCCAACGTGCAATGCACATGACTTGAAAGACTGCAGTTTGGGAGGTGAGTGCACACAAACTGAAAAACCACAACTCCCAAGTTTTAAAATTTGTTCTTAACTTTAATTGTCTCACTCTGAGAACCTCAATAGTCCCTAATCCTAGAACTTAATAGTCTCTAACTGAGAACTTGATAGTCTCTAAACAAGAACTTAAATCGTCCCACTTACCTGAGAGCTTACCAGCCGGCTACCCTGACTGCTGAGAGTTCTGGACTCGTCACTTCCCCGTACAGGCCACCACTTGTCGCTACTGTCTCCAATCAGCAGAAAAGAAGCAACGAAACCGATGTCCTTCTCAAAGCAGTTTATTCAGGAACATAACTATGTGCAGTATTAAAGATCCCCCGACCTCTCTTGGCCATCCCCTTTTATACCCTCTAGTCCACTCCCCATCACCCCATCCCACATAGGCCCAGTCCATTGGCTCAGGACTACATTTGTCACATCATCTGATCTCTCGTATTGTTGCATCTGTGCAGTGCAGTGCAGTTTAACGGACATGGCTATCTTGAGGGATATGAAGAAGTCAGTTGTCAGCAGTTAGACTTGGCAGCAGTTCCGGGCGCCATCTTGGAGCCATGGCCAAACCCGCTCCTCACATACTACCATACCATATTATCTGTGGATAGTGATATATTTACTTCTCCCTTTCCAATTTGTATCCCCTTTATCTCCATTACTTGTCTAACTGCTCTAGCTAGAAATTCAAGTACTATTGATTTGATAGGAAGAGAGTGAGCAGCTTTGTTTTACCTATGATTTTAGTAGAATTGCTTTAAGTGTCTTTCCATTCAATTTGATGTTGACTATTGACTTGATGTATATTGTCTGTATTATTTTTAGGTGTCTCTCCAGGCCTGTTAACAGAAAGGAGTATTGGATTTTGTCAAGGGATTTTTTTAGTGTATAATGAGATGATCACATGATTTGTTTATTTTATTTCAGGATGTTCATATGGTAGATTACATTAGTTAATTTTTGTATATTGAACCATCCTGGCATGAAGCCTACTTGTTCATGACAGATGGTCTTTTTGATGTGTTAGCAAGTATCTAATTGAGTATTTTACATTAATGTTCAGAAGAGAAATTGTTCTTAACTTCCCATTCCTTGGTGAGTCTTTGTGTGGTTTAGGTATCAGAGTGTCTTTGCCTCATAGAATGAATGTAGCAAAGTTCTTCTGTTTTTATTTTGTGGAATAGTTTGAAGAGCATTGGTATTATCTCTTCTTTAAAAGTCTGGTAGAATTCTGTACTATAACCGTGTGGCCTTGGGCTTTTGGGGCAGGGAAGACTTCTAGTGACTCTATTTAGGGGTTATAGGATTATTTAAATAGTTTACCTGATCTTTCTTTAACATTGGTAAGTGGTATCTGTCTAGAAAATCATCCATTTGTTTATACTTTCCAATTATGTGGATTACAGGCTTTTGAAGTAAGACCTAATAATTCTTTGAAATTTCTTAGTGTTTGTTGTTATGACTTCCTTTTCATTTCTGATTTTTTTTTAAATCTCTGTCTTTTAGTTTGTTTGGTTAACAGTCTGTTTGGTTGGTTTTCTCAAAGAACCAGCTGTTATTTTCTTTGATTCTTTGTAATGTTCTCTTCATTTCTAATTGATTGTTTTAGCCCTGAGTTTGATTATTTCCTACAGTCTCTTCATTGGGTGTGTTTATGTTTTCTGCTGCCGCCTCCTCCTCCTCCTCCTCCTCCTCCTCCTCCTCCTCCATTTTTTCCTAAATCTTTCAGGTGTGCTTTTAAACTGGTAGTATAAAAACTCTCTGTTTTCTTCATGAAGGCACTTAGTGCTATGAATTTTCATCTTAGCACTGCTTTTATTGTGTCCCACAAGTTTGGATATGTAGTCCCTTCATTTTCTTCAAATTCTAGAAATTCTTTAATTTCTTTCTTTCTCCCCCCCCCCCAGCCCAGTGTCATTGAGTAGACATTTGTTCAGTTTACATGAATCTTCCTGTTGTTTTTGTTGTTGTTGAATTCCAGCTTTATTCCAGGGTGATCTGATAAGAAACAGTAGTTATTTCAATTTTTTTTGAATCTGTTGAGGCTTACTTGGTGAACAACTACGTGGTCAATTTTAAAGAAAGTTTCATGTGGTGCTAAGAAATGTATTTTCTTTTGTGTTCAGGTGAAATGTCTACTTCCTAGATAATGTCAGTAAGTTTCATTAATTCTCTGGTTGGTTTTTGATTCAATGACCAGAACATTGATGAGAGTTGGTTATTAAAGTTTCCCACTATTAATGTGTGGGGTTCTATAAGTGATTTAAGCTTTAGCAATGTTTCTTTTACAAATATGGGTGCCCTTGCTTTGGAAGTATATATGCTCAGAATTGAGATGTCATCTTCATGGGCTTTTCCTTTGTTGAGTATAAAGTGTCCTTCCTCATTTCTTTTGATAAATTTTGGTTATAAAGTCTATTTTATTAGATATTAGAATGGCTATTCCAGTTACTGCTTGGGTATGTTTGCTTGGAAATTTATTTTTGAGCCCTTTTCCTGAGGTAATGCCTATCATTATTGCTGAGGTACATTTCTTGTATTTAACAGAACGATGGATCCTATTTTTGCATCCATTCTGTTAGCCTGTGTATTTTATTGGGGAATTGAGTCCATAGGTCTTGAGAGATATTAATGACCAGTGATTTTTAATTCTTCTTATTTTGGTGTGTATGGTATATATGTGTGCTTCTCTTATTTTGCTCCTGGTAGTACAGGATTATTTACTTATGTTTTCTTGGGTATAATTAACACTTTTGCTTGGTGTTTCCCTTCAAGTGGTTGTTGTAGGGATGGATTTATGATAGTAGTATAAATACTGTTTAAATTTGGTTTTGTCATGAAATATCTTGTTTTTTCTATCTATGGAAATTGAAAGTTTGCTGGCTATAAAAATTTAGGTTGTCATCTGTGGTTTCTTAGAAGCTTCAAAAAAAGCTCAGGTCAGGCCCTTGTAGCTTTCAGAGTCTCTGTTGAAAAGTCAGGTACAGTTCTGATAGGTCTGCCTATGTGTGTTACTTGGCCTGTTACTCTTGCAGCTTTTAATATTCTCTATTTGTTCTGTAAATAATGCTTTTATTATTCTATGGCCAGAGTATTTTCTTTTCTGGTCTAATCTAATTGCTTTTCTTCTAGCTTCTTTTATGATTATAAGCATCTCTTTCCTTTTATTGGGGAAATTTTCTTCTATGATTTTATTGAAAATACTTCCTGGTACTTGAAGCTGGAACTCTTCACATTCTTCTATTTATATTATTCTTACCTTAGTCTTTTCATAGTATTCTAGATTTCATGGATGTTTTGTGTCAGAAATTTTTAGATTTAACATTTTTTTTGACCGATGATGTATCATTTTCTTCATGTCTCTACACCTGAGATTCTCTCTTCCATTTCTTGTATTTGTTGACAATGCTATTGTACCTGTTCTCTTTTCTAGATTTTCAATATACAGGATTCCCTCAGTGTATATTTTCTTTACTGCTTCTATTTCCATTTTCAGGTCATAAATAATTTCATACATTTTATCTGCTTAATTGTGCTTTCCTGTAATTCTTTATGGAATTAATGTGTTTTTTTTTCTTTAAAGGCCTCTACTCCTTTGATTGTATTTTTCTGTATTTGTTTAAGGGATTTATGCTTTTGCTCTTTAAATGATTATATCATCTTTATATAACTGGGTATAAGTTCATTTTCTTGAGCTTTGGTTGTGTTAGGATATCCAGTAACTACAGTAGTAGGATCATTGTGCTCTGAGTGTTCCATATTGCCCTGGCATTTGTTGACTGGCTTTTTACATTGACTTTTAGCCATCTGGTTGTCCCTTGATTTTCCTGATGTGGCAGATATTGTGAAGCCATGCCTAACCTACATGTTCTGGGCACAGCCAGCCTCTATTGGACAGCCTTGTGCTGGACAGTGGAAGTCAGAAGGTACTAAAATCTCCCAGCACCGCCTCCCAGCACCGCAATATTCTTCAGATGACCTGGCAGGCAGGGATTGGGTAAAAGAAAGGGATAAGACATTTGTGTTCCTAGTTCTGCACGTTTGATGAAGGTAGGCAGAGAGATGGCTGGACAATGGAGCTCCATGTAACAGCACACCTTCGCCTCTTATTCATGATATAATTATTAGTAACATTTCTTCAAAATTACTGAGATATACTATCCATCATTTTCAATTGCTCTTGTTGCAACTTGTAAATGTACCTGTTTGTCCTTTGCTAATATAAATTATGGTACTTTAAGTAGTAAGTCATTTTCATTCTCAGGTTATTGGAAGTACAGTCCAACATATGTAGAGTAAGAACATAACAGCTGTTCATTACAGATTTGGTCACCACACACACAGCACAGTGAAAAGGACTGAGTATTTTTAAAAGCCTGTCCATCATAAGTTTCTGCAGAGATAGAAAGATTTCTTAATTAGTAAACATCCTGAATTGGGCTTCCAAAAATCCACATAAAGTCAAACCTTGTAATGTATGTCCTTAAGTCAAAAGATGCTGAAGTGAGATAGGATCCCAAGATTGGAGAATCCCCAGAAATTAGCAATCAGACAAGCTTGGAACCAGTAGTCAGCAAAAGATATTGTGGCACCAAAACAAGGTCATGCAATATCTTCTGCCCTACACACACACACACACACACACACACACACACACACTCACATACACACACATTGTGGTATGTGTACTTTTACATTTACATATACATACAAGCAGGCATACACACATCACACAGATGTACTTACTGACAGTGCATGTAAAAAAACACAAAGATTTTAAAGAACAAATGCTCTCTGCTACCATCTGATGATAGAGTGACAGCCAATTGTTTATATGCCTTTTGTCCTTAAAGCAGAAAGAAAACATGGAAAAATGATCCCACATATAGCTTTGGCTATATTTAGGAAACACATTTTTCATAATCACAAAAGTCAAGAAAAGCCAAGAATCAATGGGTAAATATACATAATAATATAACCAATGTTGTTAGTGAAAGAGAGAAACATGCTCTTCCAGGGCTTAAAACAGTCAAAATACAAATAGCTGGGGCACAGTAAAAATATCAAGGACAAACATATGCTTAGAACACTGCTGGCAACTACTGCCAGCATTTTGTCAGCTCATACAACTAAAGCTATTCTACTTCAGAGCATCCTCTATTAGCTGCTACTTTGTTCTGTGACAAAATACCTAAAGAAAAGGAATCCACATAAAGAAAGATTTACATCAAATTGTAGTGTCTGTTGGTGGTCTGCTGGCTTCACTTATTTCTCAGTCTGTGGAAGTGGAGAAATGGCCTGGTGGAAGGGCAAGGCAGAGAACATTATTTTCCTTAATATCCAGGAAGCAGAGAGGTAATGTGTATTCTAAAGGTCTGTCCTCATTAGCTTAGTTTCTCTATTGGTCCTATACCTTAATTACCCATCAGATATAGGTTTGCCAATATAATAATTAATAAATGAAGTTAATAATATAATGGCATAATGGTACAAAATTGTCAGGCAGGGGGTCAAGCTTTCAATACTGGAGCTTTGCAAGGACATTTTAAATTCCAATCAAGAAACACATGCATTTGTTTGTATATATATATATATATATATATATATATATATATATATATATATATTGAGGTACACATAAACATATAATGAAAGATCAGATGAAGCTGAATTAGACATATAATCTTATAATAAAGTGAGAGAAAATTATATTCACTAACACTATTTACTATACTATTCATTTGAGTTGAGTAAGAAATAAGGGTTTCAAGAATAGAGACTTGGAAATAACTAAATCTCACATAATATGGAATACAATTTCTTGTTTCTATATCATAATAACTGGAAAATTTGGAACTTATGGAATTACATAAAATGGAGAAAATATTTCAGTATTCTGAAGGATTAAAGAATGGTAAAAGCAGAGTTATGGTAAAGGAGTTACTGAGACTGAGCACTTAGCTTAGTGGGAGCAGGGAGTACTGAGACCCCACACTCTCTAGAGTGACAGCAAGGAATACTGAGATTGTAAACTCAGGTGAGTAACAGTGAAGCACTGAGGATGAACACTATGGATGAGCCAAGCACTGGGGCCGAGCTGTTGGGAAACTGGAAATGTTCCCTCCAAGAATTGTGATGGAGAAACCATCTGAGGTAGAGCTATGTGAACTTGAAATCTTATGACATATGTCTGAAAGACATTTGGATGGTCATGTCACCAAACTAGCACTTGAGATAAGTGGTAAGGAATTTGACTCCGTTAGCAGCCTTCCTCTGTACCTGCAATTAGAGAGCAGAATCAGAGAAATATAAAATTTAAAGAATCATTTACCTCAGAAATGGTCCAAGGAATCCTAGAGGAGGAGATGAGGAGTGTGTGTTTTCAAAGCTCTGTCTTTTATTGCAAGAACAGACAGAGAAAAGCCCTGTGCAGATGGATCATGAGTTAAACATGAGTATTGGGTGCTGCACTCCATCTCTGCATCAATCAATTAATTTCTGAAAATCTGGCTTTGAAGTATGCATTACAAATGAAACCTAAGGAGAGAATGCTTTACAAATGGAGAAAAGTCACAGACTCAGTGGGTGATTTTCAAGGGTGAGCTACTCTACATTACCAAGGAAGAAAATCATGAGTGGATACCAATATTCTTTCACGATCCATGCTACAGACTATATAGTAACCAGGATTCCTTGAAAAAAAAAATGCTAGAAAGACACAGTGGGCAATACAGTGTGGGAGCCCAGCTGCCTTTAAACAGATAATATTCATCTGTGAATCTAAATCCAACTCACATGTCAACTGCTCATCTAGAGATATTTTTCATGCAGTGACATTCTAATGTGGTCATCAATCAAAAAAGTATAATGGTGACAGCTCAGCACCTGTGCTTTAATATTTGTCTCCAAAATCAGTGGTACTATATCAAGGAATGTCTTCATTCATGCAAAACTTTAGATTGCTTACATGACATCCACCAGGGTGTCTACAGCTTACAAGATGCACTACATTTAATAAAAAACAGATGTTATCAAAACAGACACTAAGATTTAACACTTAAAACAATCCATGAATATATATATATATATATATATATATATATATATATATATATATATCATAATTGTCTATGTGATATATGTACTCAGAATAAATATACACATAATGGCCTTGCAATAGGAACATATTTTATTAATTGTAAGATGGTAATTAAAAGAGTATTTTTTTTACTTTACAACATCCCTTAAGAAAATAGTTGTGCATTTTAGGACAAAAAATTTGGACTTCAAGGATACAAAACATATGATAAGTAACACAAATTCCTTATCTATAACAGAAAACTATCTTGGATAATTGAGGCATGAATAATATCATTTCAATATTGTAAACAAATTTAATTGTGTGCATCTTGTAAACTCTGCTCTATATATTTACATGAAATAGAATGTGTGTTGGAGATTTACTCAAAAAAGAGGATAAGTGATTCTGCTAACAGCAGCACATAACACATGCTCCAGAGAACAAATACCCTGAATGTTAACAAAGTTGATTCAAATCCTTGCATCACAGAAACAATCATTGTTTAAATGACACAGCTTTCTTACCACTTGTAAGCATGGAACTCTATTGCTTATACTCAGTTTCCTAGTAACCAAGAAAAATCAACCAGTTAATGAGGGAGCCATGTCCTGAGATTAACTCTCTCTCCTTGTAACCTTCCTCTGGAGTCAGGGAACTCAGGTACTCCAAGTCTTTTTAAAGAAAAAGCAGTAAAGGAAAAAGTTCAAGTAACATATACAGGCAGACCTAACAGAATTACACCAGACTTGACACCAGAGTATAAACACCAGAAGATCCTGGGCAGATGTCATTCAGACACAAATGCTAGCCCAGGCTACTATAGCCAGCAAAACTCTCAATAAACATAAGTGGAAAAACCAAGATATTCCATGACAGAAACAAATTTACCAAATATCAGGAATATAAAAACTAACAGGAAGCAACAATCATGTTTCTTTACTATCTCTTAACATTAATAGGTTCAATTTCCCAGTAAAACGACATAAACTAATAGACTGGATGCGTAAATGGGACCCATCATTTTGCTTCATACAGAAAACACATCACAGTGACAAAGATAGACACTTCCTCATAGTAAAAGGCTGGAAAACAATTTTTCAAGCAAATGGGGCCAAGAAACAAGCTGGAGTAGCCATTCTAATATTGAATAAAATCAACTTTCAATCAAAAGTTATCAATAAAGATAAGGAAAGACACTTTATACTCGTCAAAGTAAAAAACTAACAAGGCAAATTCTCAATTCTGAACATTTATACTACAAATGCAAGGACACCCACATTCATAAAAGAAACTTTAGTAAAGCTCAAAGCACATATTACACCTCACACAATAATAGTGGGATACATCAATACCCACTCTCATCAGTGGACAGAACATGGAAACAAAAACTAAACAGAGACACAGTGAAACTAACAGAAGTTATGGACCAATGGAATATATATAAAATGATATATATAACATCTTATCCTAAAACAGAGAATATACCTTCTTCTCAGCACCTCATGGTACCTTATCCAAAATTAACAATGTAATTGGTCACAAAACAGCCCACAACAGATACAAGAAGATTGAAATTATCCCATGAATCCTATCAGATCACCACGGACTAAGGCTGTTTTTCAATAACAACAAAGCAGCAGAAAGCCCATGTATACATGGAAGCTGAACAATGTTCTACTCAATGGTAACTTGGTCAAGGAAGAAGTAAAGAAAGAAATTAAAGACTTTTTAGAATTTAATGAAAATGAAGCCACATCATACCGAAACTTATGGGACACAATAAAAGCAGTCCTAAGAGAAAATCTCAGCTCTGAGTGCCCCCCAAAAGAAATCTGAGAGAGCATAAACTACCACCCTAACACCACGCCTGAAAGATCTAGAACAAAAAGAAGCACATTCATCCAAGAGGAGTAGACATCGGGAAAAAAAAATCAAACTCAGAGCTGAAATTAACCAGTGGAAACAAAAGAGTTATACAAAGAATCAACAAAACCAGGAGCTGGTACTTTGAGAAAATCAGCAAGACAGATGAATCTCCTTAGCCAGACTAACCAGAGGGCACAGAGACAGTATCCAAATTAAGAAAATCAAAAATGAAAAGAGATACATAATAACAGAAACTGAGCAAATTAAAAAAATTATCAGATCCTACTACAAAAGCCTATACTCAACAAAACTAGAAAATCTGGATGAAATGGACAATTTTCTAGANAGANACCAGGTACCAAAGATAAATCAGGATCAGATATACCATCTAAACATCCCCATAACCCCTAAAGAAATAGAAGCAGTCATTAAAAGTCTCCCAACCAAAAAAAAGGACAGGACCAGATGGGTTTAGTGAAGAATTCTATTAGACCTTAAAAGAAGACTTAATACCAACACTCTTCAAACTATTTCACAAATTTGAAACAGAAGGAACACTACCAAGTTTGTTCTATGAAGCCACAATTACACTTATACCTAAACCACACAATAACACAACAAAGAGAACTTCAGACCAATTTCCTTTATCAATATGGATGCAAAAATACACAATAAATACCTCACAAACCAAATCCAAGAACACATCAAAAAGACCGTCCATCATGATCAAAAAGGCTTCATTCCAGTGATGAAGGGATGGTTCAATATACAGAAATCCATCAATGTAATCCACTACATAAACAAACTCAAAGAAAAAAAAAGCCACAGGATCATTTCATTAGATGCTGAAAAAGCATTTGACAGAATTCAACATCCCTTCACATTAAAAGTCTTGGGAAGAACAGGAATTCAACGGTCATACCTAAACATGGTAAATGCAATCTACAGCAAACAATAGCCATCATCAAACTAAATGGAGAAAAACTTGAAGCAATTCCACTAAAATCATGGACTAGACAAGGCTGCCCACTCTCTCCCTATCTATTCATTACAGTATTTGAAGTTCTAGCTAGAGCAATTAGACAACAAAAAGAGGTCAAAGGGATACAAATTGGAAAGGAAGAAGTCAAAATATCACTATTTGTAGGTGATATGACAGTATAGTTAAGTGACCCCAAAAATTCCACCATAGAACTCCTACAGCTGAGACAGAGAGGGCATCCTCCAATAAGCTTGGCAGGGTAAATAATAAATTATCTTTTAAACTTTGTTTTGAAACTGAAGTTGTTTAACTGAGCTAAGGTTAAGTCAAGTCTTTCCTTGACCTTGACTGGATTAACAAACTATCTAGTTCATCTTTATTGTCAAAAAGATAAGAGAAGTTTCACCATGAAAACTATAGAAGAGATAAATACACATTGACATGTGAAATAAGAAAACCTGCAAATTCTACATGTGACACTATGCCAAATAGGTGCCATTCTAGGAAAAAATTTATTTTGAAAAGTGACCAAAATATCTATAAGCGGAACGTGTTTTGTAAACCTCCAAAATTGAACCATGCAAGAATCCATGTTAAGTAATCCAGGAAGTAACAAATTAATTTGTAAATTAACAAGATTGACTTAGGTCTTCCCATTGCAGAAAGCCATCACTCTGTGGATAATACACTCTTCCATTTATCTTCCTCCTCAGCTCATATGATGGCTCAGTGGGTAACATGCTTGCTGTTTAAGCCTGATGACACAAGTTTTATACCCAGAACTGTGACAGGTGAGAACTTACTTTGAAAAGTATCTCTGACCTCTCCACGTATACTTCTACTCATACATGAAGAGACACACATGTCCCAAATAACTCTAAACCACCAGCAGCAGCAGCAGCAGCAAAATACTATGCAAGTGCAAAATGTTACATATTGTGAAACAAACATTTACCACAACCCAAGTGCTGCAGTTGCTTGGCACTTATCCCAGAAAATGAATAACCACTTTTGTGAGGATGTGGCCTCTGTTCAAATTCCATTATCCAATGTA
This sequence comes from Mus pahari, assembly GCF_900095145.1. Classification (NCBI taxonomy): domain Eukaryota; kingdom Metazoa; phylum Chordata; class Mammalia; order Rodentia; family Muridae; genus Mus; species Mus pahari. The sequence continues at coordinate 78,535,885 of NC_034604.1, read as the reverse complement.
TGGTGCTATATCCATACACAAATAGTCAGCCCCAACTGGACCTGCTGAATTATTTTAAGAAGAGACATACAGTTGGAAGAAAGTCATGATGGGAGTGAACTAAAAAGCTATAAGAAAAATGAGGCATTTATGATTATATTTTAATGTTTATGTTTGAAATTTTCAATAATAAAAGTACAAATTTAATAATAATGTAAGATTATTCTAAATGTCGAATAAAGTAGTCACTGACCAAATATTTTAAAGACGTACACTATGTTCAGCTCTGACATAAAATACATAAATAAGTCAACAGAAGTGACACATGTTTAGAAACAACGCAACACGTCACAAATGAGTCACAACGCAACACGTCACAAACGAGTCACGGAAGCTCTACTCTATTACAGAGATACTTCAAGTGACAGAATTTGGAACCAACCAATGGGATATAAAGTATAACAAGTATACCCACTTATGACTAAAATATTTTAATTTGGAAGCCAATGCTGCTTTTGTTGTAGTCCATCACAACTGAAGGATAAATCAGAGTGTCACATGAAAGCAACAAGACGTATACCCAACGTGGAGCGTTTAGGTAAAGATAAGAATCCCACAAGTACTCTCAAGATGAATGTTGTGATACTTAGACTGTAGCCAGCATACACACCACATGCATACACACAAACGCATGTATGCACACACACACACTGCACTGCACACCGCACACTGCACACCTTACACACATATACACATACATGCACACACACACACACACACACACACACACACACACACCAGTACAACCACCACCACACATAAGCACACATACAAACACATACATGCACACATACACCCACACACAAACAATATTCTAGAGACACAAATATTTTTAGCATTTTTGAAACCCTAGCAATCTGTTCCCTGATGATACTTCAGTAGCATGAATATATGTTTAGATTTCAGCACTCATGGGAACAATGATCATTGTTAATGGCAGAAACTTAATGTACAAAAATGCTTACACCTTTTTGAAGTGAAAACATGAAACAATTTACCCCTTTTAACAAAGTCAGCAACATTGATAATGAGAACTCAAAAATACTTTCTTTTATGTTTTATTTGATAACTACAACACAATGCAGAATAATCTACCACATTATGAAAGGGGAACACAGTAAGATTAGCCTCAAAATTAATTAGCAAGTGTAATAGTAGATGTAAGTCTGTCATTTAAAACTTTTGTTGAATTAGGGAAGGCTGAAAGAAGCTGAGGAGAAGGGCGACCCTGTAGGAAAACCAGCAGTCTCAACTAGTCTGGACCCCCAAGATCTTCCAAATAGTGGACCACCAAACAGACAGCATACACCAACTGATAGGAGGCCCCTGACACACATACAGTAGAGGACTTCAAGGTCCGTGTGAGATGATGCACCTAACCCTCAAGAGGTTGGAGGCTCCAGGGAGATTAGAGGTCAGGTGGGTCAGGCATCCATGTGGAGACAGGATGGGGTAGGGAGGAGGTATGGGATGTGGAGCAGTAGGAGGGTGGATCAGGCAGGGTCAGGGAATGGAATATGGAGTGTAAAAAAGGTAAATTAATTTTTAAAAATATAATAAAATATGAACTTACCACTTATGGTAGAAAAAAACATTGCTTCCAAAAGGCAGAATAAAAATAAAAGGCTTTTTGTTTTGTTTTGTTTTGTTTTCAAGACGGTTTCTCTGTATAGCCCTAGCTGTCCTGGAACTCACTCTGTAGACCAGGCTGACCTTGAACTCAGAAATCTGCCTGCCTCTGCCTCCCAAGTACTGCGATTAGACTCGTGTGAGGCTATGCCAGTGCCTGGCAAATACAGAAGTGGATGCTCACAGTCATCTATTGGATGGAACACAAGGACCCCAATGGAGGAACTAGAGAAAGTACCCAAGGAGCTAAAGGGGTATGCAACCCAATAGGTAGAACAACAATATGAACAAACCAGTACCTCCAGAGCTCGTGTTTTTAGCTGCATATGTAGCAGAAGATGGCCTAGTCGGCCATCATTAGGAAGAGAGGCCCCTTGGTCTTGCAAACTTTATATGCCCCCCAGTACAGGGGAACACCAGGGCCAAGAAGCAGGAGTGGGTGGGTAGGGGAGCAGGGTATAGGGGACTTTCAGGATAGCATTTGAAATGTAAATGAAGAAAATATCTAATAAAAAATTGAAAAAATAATAAAAGGCATACAGTAATTGCTGTATGTATTAAGTATTTTTCCTGCCATAAATGAGTCCATATTGTCATATCTGACACAAACACTTCAACATTTCATTTTGATAAAAAAAAAAATCCATTGAAAAAAATTAAAAACACAACTTATTCTCAGACTTAATTAATAGTAAAATTATTGCTATTTTAATATTCATGAATATTATCTGAAGATTTTGTTCAGTTTTGTTCTGATAGAGAATATTGTTTTAAATTTTCTCTTGTGGAAAAATCTAAATTATAAAATATAAATATATATGAGATATTTAATGTAATATAACAAGTATTCTACATTTCCTTTTAAAATGTAATTTTAAAAAACTGGTATCTATAAGGAAATAAAATATCGATCTATAAACTATAGCTGAGTAAATGCATGATCTTCAAGAAATGTTCAGCATTTTTTGCCACTGAATACATCACAGAGCTCAGGAGGCTGGTGCTCTTTACAACCCCTGACCTTAGCAGGCAAATCTATAAACATGAAGAACTGTCAAGGCAGTGACCTGCCTGGTACCTGTGAAGGGAGAATTATATGCTGCTTACGTATAGGTACTGAGCCATTTGTGGTAACTCTTGATTTTTATCTCCCAACATTCCTTTCCACTAATATATTTGGATACCTACACTTGTAAGTTTGGGACCAAAAGTTGTAAAGAGAAATGTGTGGCAAAAGCCCCAATTTCTCTACTGACCCACCTCTAATAAGACATTTAGCATCTCATCTGCCACAGTACAATAGATACAATGTATCCAAAGGCCCACTGAGGTACAAGGATGCAGTGGTCAAAGTCACACCAAGAGAATTTCACAGGGACTTAAATGATTGTGTAGAAGCCAGCAGTCATGTATGCTATACTATCAGTAATGGTTCAAATCAGGACAGAAAACACAGATATTTCAATAAATAAATATGTTATATTTCCTTCACTAGCTTATTGTGTGCAAAACAATTTCTGGATGTATTAAATGGATGCAGAAAAAGGTTAATTTATGGGTTTTAGCTTATGGTTGCTCAGTGCTTGTTGCTTTTTTGGATGGTGTCATGGCTTAGAGGATATTGTGGAGGAAAGCCTCACATAGACCAGAAACAAACAAAGAAAACAGACAGAATTTTCATCACATAATCCCGTTTGAGAACACTTCATCACCCTAAAGCTCTCTCACTATTCTCTACCTCTTAAAACTTTTTCCAACTCTGGACAAGAATAGCAGTGAGTGAATTAAATAAATGATAGGAAATAGACCATAGCATGTGTGCTTCCTCTAGAAGAGTCAAGGTTTAAATTGTAAAATGTAATTCAAAGTGGTTAAGGGACAAATAAGAGTAAGGGTGTTAGGAAAACATATAAGGGATCATACAGTTTTATGTTTACCTAAAATTACATATGAATCTTTATTTTAAATTTATGTCACTACATGGAGGCTTCCTCATTGTCTCTACAAGAATAATAGACAATCTAACAACAACAATAAAAACAGCAACAACAACAAAAATTAACCCAATTCATAACATGAAAACCTCCTTTTGAATTGCTGGCCATCCTGGTCATATTGGTCCTCACAATAATACAGGATATTGTGGATACCTTTGCCTGCCTCTCAGAAGTTGTAGGTAAATTGCTATGCTGAAACACCATGAACTTCAGTCACAGGCATTCAAGCTGAATCTAACCTGAAATTGTTCTTTCTATGCGGTCTCCCAAGGGAGTGGTGCAGTCAACAGTGCTGGATATCTGTGATGCCTGTGGCCATAACAGTGACCAACATGGCAAGTTATCCATAAAAGTGGAATGCTGGCACTCATACCTTCATGGTAAACAAGAGCTGCTTAGTTGGACTTAAGGCTTACTCAACAGAAAGCAACCTATGAGTAGTACTGTAAACCTATTGGTACTACCCAGGGATAAAATGCACCTTGGTCTTATAGGAGAAATTAATACTAACACCACTTAAGCATAATTTTTAACTGTACTCTAAAATATATCTTTCTGTCCACAGAGGATTATCATGCTCACCCTATGACAGAGACACCACTTTGTAATAAATGAAGATTACTGGAGAAAACCACAAATAGTCAAATCTCAAACAAAAGAGGGAAGTGTATCCAGCTCCAGTAGATTGATCTACGAACTAACTCACACACCTAAGACCCAGGGAATATGAGAGAAGATAGTGTAGAAATATTGTAAGGCCCAGAGCGTCAGGAAGTCTTATGTGAGATCATGTCTCCTAGAAATATCAGGGAAGCCATTTCAAGATAGCTTAGCAATATGACTGCCTTAAGAAGATCTGAATAATGGTGACACTAATATACATGTATAGCACGTATGCCATCTATGGGGGAAATTTTACAAAGGCCAACCCTGAGAAAGAGAGCTATAAATAACTAATGACTGAAGAAAGCGAGCAATATCCCCCTAGTTGGTTGTCATGCCTGTAATCATATACACAGAATCAATACAAAAATGTGTGTATGTATATATAATATATACATACATATATATGCACATATATATCCTGTATGTAAATGTATCTATCCTGTATATATATTCATATATATAAATTCATATATATATATCACATAAAAATAAATATATATTCATATGTTTGATAGTCATATAGATATTCTCTGAAAAAAATCTATGTTCAGAAAAAGAAATGAATTTGAGAAGACAAGAGGGGATGCATGAAGGATGTTAGAGGGCTGAGACATAGAAGGAAGGAAAGGGAACAAATTTAGACCTTCAAGGTTTCCATAAAAAAAAAAAGCAAGTGATATGACAGGTTTCTTAAAGAACTTAATCATCCCATATAATATAAACATGTGCCAAATTAAAAGAATATATAGGCCATGAAAATATACTTATTAACTAAGACTTTTTTTAAAAAATATGAAAATTGAAATGGTAGGGAGAAATCAGGAAGTTGAATTTTGAAAACTTTTTTTGTTATATGATAATTTGAAATTATTTATAAATAAGACTATACTTTAGAACACAATATATTTATTAGTCTTTTAAATATACTTAAATTTAAGTAAACAGAAACCCTCAAAATGAGAGAAGTAGTTTGGCTGATCTGAATTTTGGTTTCTGGAATATTAAAGATATGTAATTTATACATAAAATTATTTTCATATAAGGGAATTTCATATAAAAACTTTCAATAATTATCAAAAACTCTATGAACTATGAAAGGTTAACTGATATGAGACAAATAGTTCATAGAGTGCAATTTTAAGCATCTCAGAAAAAAAATAAATAAATAAGCTGAAAACAGTAACATAGGGAATTAACAAAAGTAATTTTTTAAAAAAAAATTGGAAATTTCAAAACTAATTTGGGAACATATTGAAAAGCATTTATTATTTTAACATTTTCATGAAAATCATAGGCCAAGTCCCTGACTATAAGCATTTCTAAAATGTACTCATATGTGCTATAAGTGGGAAATTTCAAAATAATTTATAGAAACTCTTGATAATTTTCCATCATTATAAAACTGCATAATAAATCTGTTGACTGCATTTGTATCTACAAAAATTGCTAGCATATATTCTCACACTGATTAAATCACAAAGATATTTTGGAGCTGTTGCATAATATATATAATAATATCTATATTGCAAGAATTCTATTTTCATAACCCTTTGCCTACACAAATTTTTGTGCCATAGTGAAAGGATACTGAATACCGATGTTGTAGGTGGATGTATAAGTACTAATTTAAGGCTTATTGTAATACTTGGGAAATACAACATGATAGATATTGATGATTAATATAGTATGCATTTTCTGGGAGAATATAGACTGGGAGATATATAGAAAATGCTCAGACTGATTTAAAACCATAGGATCTTACAGTCATCATGAAACCACAAAAACTGGATCATTTCATTTTCTGTGGCAAAAAGCTATATTTGCTTCCTAGAGTGAAAAAAATATATATATATGCATATAGGCATATATATAACATTTTAAATTTAATTGAGGTTAAATAATATTTTATTGTTATTTGGAAGTTGAAATATTGAAAAGTATTTTTTTAGTAATCTTAATGATATTTAAACTTGGGATTTACAAAGATAGATATGCACTAAATCAGGTAGGATGGCATAGAAGAACAGATGGGTTTGATAGATAAATGTTTGCAGCAAGCAATGTATTGGAGGGTGAATGGATGGTAGAATAGTGAGTGAATGAAGAGATGGATGTTTAGTGAATGTGTGAATGAATACTGTAGGTATACAGTGGATGGGAGATTGCATGGAGGGGCTCATGGTAACTGAAACAGGACAGATAGATATTAAGTAAATTAATGGATGTAGAAATGAATGGGTGTTTGGATGTATAGGTGGGCAGATTGTTAAGATACATGAGCGTATATGAACGGTAAAGTAAGCAATAAACCTCACATATGACCATGGCAACAAGATTAAACATGGAACTGTCCAAACATGTACATTAAAGCACTCTCTTTTCTGTCAGGAGTAGAGAAGACACAGACATAGACACACACACACACACACACACACACACACACACACACACTAAGAAAAAAAAGAAGAGATTTTAACAAAACCAGGGAACTAGGTTCATTCGAAACCAGGGATTAATACATGAGGTCCCATATATTGGATGCCATTAGGAATTGGTTCACTATTAACACATGGTATTATGCACTCATTGATAGGTGGATATTAGCCCGAAAGCTAAGAATACCCAAGATACCACAGACCACGTGAAGCTCAAAAATAAGGAAGACTATGCATCCACACTAAGGTGTGGATGCTTCAGACTTTCTTAGAAGGGGGAACAAAATACTCATGGGAGGAAATACAGAGAAAAAGTGTGGAGCAGAGACTGAAGGAAAGACCATCCAGAGACTGCCCAACCTGGAGATTTATCTCATATGCAATATAATATTCTTAATGACTAATTTTGTGTTTACTTTGGAAAATTTTGTATATCCCCTTGTCCACACAAGCATTTAACCCTCTGAAAAATAGACACTCTGTGAGGGTAAGAGCTTGTTCACTGGAAAGACTCATGGCTATCTAAGGATCTATGTCAGGACTTTCATGAAGAGCTTCATACTGCTACATCGACGAATCCTCAAGTCCCAAGTACTAACAAGCTTAAGGGCTACTTTCTAATTTGGGGAATGTAATAGCCCTTGACCTTTGACCCCGAGGACTCTGGAGCCCTGGAGATGGAGAGCTCCTTGAGCAAAGAAAATGAAACATTCACCTCTGCTTGACTTCCTGGGTCTTGGGGGCTTCCAGAGAAACAGAAGTCACAAGAGGAACTGGGGGTGGGTGGAGGTGTAATTAATGTGTTGTGGAGAAGTCCAAGGGGAGATAAATTGGAAGAAAAATACTTTGTATTTTTAGTCACTAAGCTAGGAAGCCAAAAGTCAGGTTACATGATAATGAAACCTTTTGATGGTTTATTAAACACAAAATTAATTTATCCTGATGATTCTTTACATATATTTTTATTCCAAGAATTTTTGGGAATGTGTGTTTTTTTTCAGTATTTTTATGCAATGATAAGCTAATATTTAATTTTCTGCGAATACCTTCGAGTACCCATATCAACATGAAAATATATTGATCCAACAGATTTCGGGCAAAAATTAATTAGCACAAAAGGCAGAAATGAAGACAATTCAAGCAAAGCTTGTAGCTTCCTTGAAATCTATTAAGTATTTTATGATTATTGGCCAAGTCTGTGATCCTTAGAGCAGATAATATTACTAATCATCTGTGGATGTCAGCAGGCTCGGTTTGCTTTTGGCAGGGTTAAATTAGTACATTCTAATTGCCAAATGTTCTTATTTTTTTTCTAAGTATAGATAGTCTTATAAATTTTAGGTGTTAAGAATTAGAGTTATTCACTATTTGGATGTAATCTTTTTTAACCACATTCTAGAAATTAGTAAAAAAAAAAATTCTTGGATTAAAATGAAATACTTAAGAAAGGTTCTGAAGTCCGCATAATGTTGACATTAACAGATAGGTTGAGAAACATCTTCACTGGTAAACTTGATATCTTCATTTTGTATTGACCTTTTGGTTAATTAATAACTTAAATAGGTTCATTTCATATAGCAAAGAATCTCATATATATGTTATTTGTACAAAAAAGTAAGTTTTAAATAATATGTAAATTATAAAGCAAGAACTGAGATATATTTTTCACAGCATCCTTGTTAAATTATTCTAAATCAACATATCTAAGGATATGCTTCATAAAAATATTTTTCTCCTAAAATATTTTCCCAATGACAATAAGATTATTTTAATTGATTTTTGTAATTGACTCTAAATATCCTGAGGACACATGCTTAAATAATTTCTTATTTGCTAAAAAAAGTTTTTTACTTTGCCACACACTAATATCCACTCTGGAGTGTCATAGAAATCCTAATGTGAGTGTATCATGATGTGTTTAAGGAAAGAATTATCCTAAATAGTCAAGTACAACCATGAATTTTTAATAAAATGTCCAAATTATTACATTTATATGCTTGTCTCAACTTTAATTTTAGACTCTGACCAGATTGAACCTGAGTAATAGTGATAATGGCACCGGTGATGCTCCTATTAATAGAGATGACATTTATCGGGTGACGACCATCACTAATTTACTGCTCTTCCTCTTTACATTCATTTATTTATTCAGCATTCACAGAAGGTCTCTGAAGTCAGTGTCTTCCTGTTTTATACTTGAATAACTTATAGCATGCATTATGAGAATAATTGGACCATGTCAGTCAGGTGATAGGATCATTCTCATAGTCTGAGGCACATTGCTCAGAACAGCAGCAGATGACTTTAAGTGTCCTAGTTACTAACACAGGTTAGTTGTGGGAAGAAAAGCCCTACATGCAGTTCTTCTTCACCTATGATGGAGACTGTGAGCATTGTTAAGAGTGTGTTAAAGGGAGCAGGACTCTCTAGAACTTAACTCATAATGACATTTATTGGGAGCCTCGATTTTCAGGTCAATTTTAGATTCTTCCATTAAAGAACATTCTCAATTCAAAGATATATCGAATTGCATTATAGAATGCGAGTTTACAGAATGCACAGGGCAGAGAGAAAGATCAGGGTGAGGGTAAGAAGGTAGCCACCTATATAGGTATTAACTAGATCTTGGCAAAAAGATAAATAATACTTTGTTTCTGATCTATATCTTCTACAACATTCGTGCTAATGTGTCAGAAGTAATGTAAAGCAAATTGCATAAGCTTCTGTACTTCCTCATGAAATCTGGTCATTCTCAACAACTAGTTTAATCATCTCATTCAGTGCAGAGCTTTAGCTCTAGCCAATTTGTGAAATACGAATACCAGCTATAGTGAGTTATGTTGTGTCCAGTATACTCACAACACTTAACCAAGCAATTAGCACACAGAGACAAACAAAATACTAACATAATTTTAGTATTATGTTAGTAATACTAAATTCAGGATGCTTGTGTTCAGAAAAAAATAAGATTATGTTGCATATTAATACTACGTATTGGCTTTTTAAATGTCAGTTTAAAAGAATTCTAATGATACTGCTTGTGAAAGTCAGAATCCTGGATATAGATTACTGCACAGAATGTGTTCCAGGCTAAGACACTGACACAATGTTCACTGTTTTCTATGCACTTTAGCTACAAGCTCTGATAGGCATTATTTTTATAAAGACATCACTCATAAATTTTGTTTACACAGATATAATGAGGTAAAAGATTCTTGAGGTGTGTGTGGGTTTATGTATGTGTAAGACAAATATATATATATATATATATATATATATATATATATATATATATATATATATATATATGTGTGTGTGTGTGTGTGTGTGTGTGTGTGTGTGTGTGTTTATAGTATTCACATATAATATATACAATGTTATATACATATACCATACATGTATCATACACACACATACACACACGGAGAGAGAGAGGAAAGAATTGAGAAACTGTCTTTTTTAAGCCTGTCAAGCACTTTCTTAATTAGTGATTGGTGTAGGAGGGCCCAGCCTACTGAACAGAATCCAAGTCCTGGGAAGGTGAGCCTGGGTTGTCTATTAAGTCAGGAGGATCAAGCCAGTAAGCAACACTTCTCTGTGGTTTCTGCTTCAGTCTTGCTTCCAGGTTCTTACCCTGCCTTGGTTTCTGGTTGTTATCTGGAAATGTAAGAGGAAATAAAGATTTTCCTCCTGAAGTTACTTTTGTTATTGATGCATTACTACAGCGACAGAAGCATATCTAATATAGGTTGATTTGATTAAACTTATTACCTTTTATATATAGATTCATGAATACATAGAATCAACATAGAAGTGCATATGCAAGTGTATGTAACATAATACCAACTTAATTTTACCTAATCTATATGTTGCATCTTCTAAGCACATTGCTTCTATGTATCTATAATATCGTGGCCATATGTAAGGTCATTACAATGTAAAAATTCATCTGATTCAAATATCTGTAAAAATTTTACCTATTGTACAACTGTTTTAAATCCAAAATAAATGTAAAACTGATTTGGCATAATCAAATAGCAAGGTGTTATTCTAATCTTTTATTTGTTATTCTAAGCTAAAAGCCACTCAGTTTTTTCATGTGATAACTTGTTTTAAGTTCAAAGCCACATTCTTGTCGATTTTAATCCAATATTCTGAGTTTGTCTCGTTTAACCCGATTAGTTTTCAGATAAGCACACAGTGCTATGTAGTGACTTGTTTCCTGTTTTATGACCTTGAGCAGATTCAAAAATTGAACACTGGCCTGTTTCATGGCTGCTGGGGGTTAGCAACTTGCTAACCAAATGTACAGCTCAAAACTACAATTAAGGAAGCATCTGAGGAGACAGAGCTCATGTTCAGATAAAAAATATATGAAAACATCTTTTCCCTTTTTATAGCTGTGAGTAAACCTTTCAAGTAATTTACTCATTTACTTCTGTTAGAGTACATTGTATCTACACCATCATTCTATATTTAAGAGAAGTCTTTATAATGTAAAAATTGCTTGCTTTATACTTTCTCTGTTCTCATTCAAATTATGTTACACTCCAATTAAACTTACATTTTATTGTTCATGAGCCCATAACAAGGTTGCCCAATACTTAGATGAGTTTATTTGAAGTGATCTATCTGAAGTAACCATGTGGAACTGGGCAGTGTGACTCAAGAAAGTAAATTAAAAGATGACAAATCACTGGTTGTACATAGCAATTTAAGAGAAAATTTAAACCTAGAAGACTGGAACTTTTTAAATAGTGTGAATCATGATCTGAGAATAGGACCAAATATTACTAAAACAATTTAAAATGTTAATTTGATGCTTCATTCTGTTTAAATATGTTTATCAGAACATTCCTAACCCACTGAATTATTTCAATTATTTTGACAATAATCTTTCTGAACTTGTTTTCAAAATTTAAATTTCCTAATGCTTATATAATATCAAATGAAACATAAAACACAGAAACAAAACAACAAAATGAAATTGGTTGCTATAGACATTAACATTTTCATCCATGTAAAAATTTTCAAATTCATATTCAGTTTTCTGATAATATAATATGTTTCAATAATAAAAAATCTAAATGAGAATTTTCCCATACTCTCCTCTCCTGATTTTGTGAACTCTCTGTTATTTGATCAATGAAACCACATCTGAGGATTCTATATGTACATGAACTTAAATATGTTATTGGCTAGTTACTATGAGCATACGTGTTCTGTACATAGACTAATCCCCATATTTCCTAATCCATAATTTATAACAAGTACTATAAATTTAATGTCACTACTTTGCCTGCTAGTATAGCTTTGAGTTATATGAAAGTATTCATGCATAGCTTCACACTGTTTTTCAAAATTATTTGAGAATTTCATAGGTACATAGAATATGTTTTGATCAAATCTATTTCCTTACAGTCAGTCCCCTTTAATTCCTGTCCACTTTCCCCCCTGATTTTCACATTCTTTTTATCTTTATCCCACAGAATCTCCTTATTGCTGTTATTCTGTACATAGCTATAGGGCCATGTAATGAAACATGAGTAGTCTCTCTGGGGTCACAGGTCTGAAGAGACCTGATTGTCCATCCAGTGTGTCAGCCATCAATTGCCAATGACTTCTCAATTGGAGGTGATGCTCCATTATTACCTTTTGCCATGCTGGGACTGTGGCTGACTTCAACTTGGATGGGTCTGGTGCATCCAGGCATGGATTCCTGAGAATCCATGTGTGCCTTCTCTTATTCTCTGCATATTCACCTTTGTGGATCTTTCATAATCACCCCTAAAACCAATATTGTTTTATGGTAGTTGAAAGAAATACTAATGTAAAACTATAAAGATTAGCTGAAGACATGGCTCAGCAAGGAAGTGCACCAAGTGCTCTTCCAGAAGACCATGCATGGGTCAATATGTCGTAGTTGCCAACCATCTGCAACTCCATTCTCAGTGTACCCAATGCCCTCTTCTAGCCTCCATGGTGACCAGTCATACACATGGTACACATCTATACATGTAGGCATAACACTCATATGTATAAAACAAAAACAGATAGAAATGTCAAATAGAGGGCTCAGCATGATGGTGGATACCTTTAATACCAGTACTCCAGAAGGAGAGGCAGGATCTATGTGAGTTTAAGGATAGCCCATTCTACAAAATGAGTTCAAGACCAACTGGGACTACAGAGGAAGTACCTGTCTCAGATAACAAGCAGGTTCATTAATGCCTACAAAACAGAGTCATAGTGACAGGTTCATCTTTAGAATCACTCAGGGAGTTTGGCCCAGCTAATGATACCAGGCATAGCTTTCATTGTGTATAGTGGGCTTTAAATGTTACCATAAAGTAGTTAGTAATTTCTGCAACATTTACGCGACCTTTGCACTGGTGAATATAAGAGTTGTCATTGCTGCTCATACGTTCAGCAACAGTATAAGACTGCTGATTATAATACTCCCTAGTACTGTGCATAGAACCTTCCAGGACTCTGAAAGTTAGACAATAGGTTTGAAGCTTCCAGTTTAAAAAAATATATATTGATTTGACCATGTCACAGGATTCAAATATGTGTTGCCTTCAGGAATAGACTCTTAGTTACAGACGGAAAATAAACAATGGAGATAGCCTATAATACTGGACTAGGCCTTTTGAACACAGAAGAAAAAGACCTTTCTTCTGACTTGGAAAATTTCTTGTAACTTTAATAGGAACATATTATAAACCTTCATTATGTTATTCTTGTTCCTTTAAACCTATAATTTGAAATTTTATTTTTTTACTGTATTTCAGAACTCTCTCATGTCTGATTTATGGAGTTTTATAAATTTACTATTTTTTTTTTGCTGAGTAATAAAATTTTCTCCTTTTCTTCTGGCCCTGATATTATGATTTCCACATAAATTACTGTATTAATGAAACTTTTCACTGGGTTCTTTTTCTTTGACTTATTGAATGTTTCATTTCTAGCAATTTTTCAGTTTGGCTTTTTTTTACATACATATGTAATTTACATTGATCATATTCACTGCCCAATATTTCTCTTTCTTTTACCTTTTGCACTGCTTTTAAACATTCTCTTCAAAACTTTGGTGCCTTTTTATTAATTGAAACACTTTTTCATACAGTACTTTCGGATCATTTTATCTTCTCGCAGATCCTTCCATATCTTCCAAAATATCTATCTCTAGGAACTTTCATCCACTTTGTCTTTGAAATCAAACAAAAACAAATAAGAAACACCCAAAATGAGAAAAACACAAAATGAAAAAAAAATAAGCAAAATATCAATAACACAAGAACATGCCAAAAAAGGAATAATAATATAATATAATAATATAATAATAACACTGAGTTTGTTTTTTGCTGGCCAAATACTCCTGTAAATGGGACTAACCATGAAGTATGATTAACATATCCAGTGAGAATCTTTTGGAGAAAACTGTTTTGTTTTGTTTTGGTTTTTTTTGCCAGCAAGTATATATTACAATTGTTTTTCTGTTGTTGTTGTTGTTGTATTTGTTTAAACATGGTTGCTGTTATCACTTGCCCATCTCTTGCTGTGACCTTGACTGGTTTAATATTTTCAAATATCGTGCATGCTTCCTCAGTCTCCGTGAATTAGCATGTGCATCGGGGGTTTTGTGTATGGAGGATACTGTTTACTTGAGGTCATCCATCATCTCTGCTTCTTACCATCTTTTAACCTCCATTTTATCATATACCCCAGAGTCTTGATGGTAGGGGTCTGAAGAGGGTATCCACTTCAGAATGAGTGCTTTAAAAGTTTCTAACTCATTTCATGTTTCCATTATTTGGTTCTCTGTATAGTAACACTACAATTGCAAAAAGAAGCTTCTCTGATAATTGATAAGCAAGGCACGTATCTATTGCTATAGCAAAATGTCATTAAGAATCATTTTATTGCTATGTTCCTTTATCATACAAATGTATTTCATTTTCCCCAGTAATATGGTCTATCCACTGTCAGGACTTTTGATATCCCAGCTGTGTTGAACATATTTTCCATCTCATAGATTAGCTTTATACTCAATCAGGGAATGGTTGGTTAATCCACACACTTGTGCCACTATATTGCACCAGTATATTTTGCAATGTATGTAGTAGATTTGTAATTGGATTGATTACCTTTCTCCTCTAGTACCATGCAGAGTACTTTTCGGTACAATGAACAATAGTCAGTAGAGGGAAAGCCTCTGGTTAGGCAACAGATCAAGATCTCTGTTTTTGATGAAAAAAATCAACAATAGGGCCTTGCTATTGTTTGTAGAGAGCAACCATAGCGACAGCAGTAGCCTGAGATGTTTGGAGTCTCCACATCACCCCCTTGAGAAACACACAACAAAATGTAACCCATTCTTCACTAAATATTTTACTAAGAAGCATAAATGATCTAGTTGCAAAATTGTCACCGCCATTATTTGATGAATCCACTTAGATTTCACCCATATGAAACTTCTATGGTAGCAGGTCTTCATATGACCCTTCATGTGGAAGTTACTAAAAATGTTAAAAATCAATCTACCAACTAATTCAATATTAACACACTTGTATATATAACTCAAGGACACCAAATTCTATAACAGAAACATTTGTTCAGCCATGTCCATTGCTGACAGCATAACTGCCAGATATTTGGAATAAAAATGTATGTGTTAGCCAATTGAATGGATAACGAAAATGTACAATTACACAAAGAAAATTCTAAAACAGAAATTATTAAATGCACAGGTAAATGGATGGAGCTAGAGGATAATAATACTGGATGAAATAATACAAACCCAAGAAGAGTAATATTGTATGTTTTCTTTTATATAGGCCTGTTAGCTTTCAAGATTCCATATGCATGTTGTAATTTATTTACCCACAGGGCTTAGCTAGAGTGTAAGAGACGATGGAGAGAAGGGATATCTTAAGGATATCGTTCCATGTATTGTATGGGAAGAGTGGACTGGAGGGATTAGGTGAAGAGGAAGATGAAAGAGAGGAGTAATTCAGAGAGCATGAAGAGGGATAACTAGCACTAAGAGCCATTTGAAGGTTTAGAAATTTCCTGGCAGTGTCTTTACAATCCTTTATGCATAATGTTTATTGTTTTCAAATAAGGACACCTTAATTTCTTCTTTTCCTATTGGATCGGCTTGATCTGCTTCCATTGTCTTATTGTTCTAGCTTGAAGTACTTGAATTCTTTAAGTACTAGACTGAATAGGGATGAAGAGAGTGAGCGTCCTTATCTTGTTCCTGATTTTAGTGGAAATAACTTGAGTTTCTTTTCATTTTTGTTTATGCTGTCTGTGAGCTTCTTGTAAATTTCATTTACTGTGTTGAGCTGGTTCTTTGTATCCTCATTCTTTACAGGACTTTCATCATCAAAAAAATGTTGGATTTCGTTAAAGCCTCCTTATGCATCTAATGAGGTCATAACGGTTTTGTCTTCTGTGTGTCTATGTAGTGGATGGTGTTTATTGATTAAATAAAAAAGAAATGTACTCAAACCTCTGAGACATAATGAAAGAGGTTCTGAGAGGCAAGTCTACAGCATTATGTTCTTTTATTAAAAAAAAAAAATCTGTAGATAACTAATGTTAGTAAATCATTGGTAGACCTTAAAATTCAAAAGAAAAGAAGAAGAAGAAGAAGAAGAAGAAGAAGAAGAAGAAGAAGAAGAAGAAGAAGAAGAAGAAGAAGAAGAAGAAGAAGAAGAAGAAGAGGAGATGGCAAAAATAATCAAACTCACAGCTGAAATCAATTAAATTGAGGTAAAATACAATAACAAGAGTCAATGCACTGAAGAGTTTGTCCTTCGATAAACTTTAGAAGATTGACAAACCATTAGTCAAATTATCTTCCAGATAGAGAAGATGCAAATGTATACAATTAGATATGAAAAGGAGGACTTTTCAAAAACTACCAAGGAAACTCAGAGACTCATAAAGACACAGTCAAAATTCTGAACACCACCAATCTGGAAAATGTAAAGATAAGTATGAATTTCTTTATATATATGACCCATCAAAGTTAATTCAGAGTCAAATAAGCATTTTAAATGGTTGACCAATTAGCCTCTGGAAAGAGAAACAGTAGTTACAAATCTCCCAACCAAAATAAGCCAAGAGCCATATGGATTCTGTAAAGAATTCTGCCAGACCTTCAAAGAATAATTAATTTCAATACTGTTCAAATTATTCTGTAAAACAGAAACTGAAGGAACACTTAACAATTATTTTGCCCACTCTTACCCTGATATCTTAATCACTCAAAGACTCAATAAAAAAAAAGGTAGGCCAAATCCTTTATGTACATAGGTGCAAATATTATGATTAAAATATTTGAAAACTGAACCCAAGAACACAGTTGCCTTTTCTTCAATTATCTTATCCCTTTATTGAATTCTGTTTTTACAACTTGCATCGACATCTTTATTTTATTCATATCTTTGTGTTGGAGCTGTTTAAACATATTTATTATGATTCTTTGAAAGTTTTGGGTTGGAAGTAGAATTGCTCTCATTGGTATTTATTATCATGGTACTAGTTTCTATTATTGGAAGGAATTGGGTTGTTTTGGATTTTGGTGCTAATTGTGTTCTTTACTCTGAAATTTCCACATTTGCAGTTAGATTGTTGTGTGATGAGAACTAGAACAACAATGGAGTGTGAGCAGGATACTCTAGGTCTAAATTCCTTACTGATCAGCCACAAGAGATATGTGGACAGAGGTAGTGTGGGGTGCATGGATGAATCATATTGGGCTCTTATCTGTGGTCCACAGGATGTGAATGATCTGGGAAGCTGTATTACTTCACAGTTGGTTTTATATTTTGTTTTGTTGTTTTTTGTTTTGATTATTTTATTTATTTATGTGTCAAATGTTCTCCCACTTCCCAGTCTCCCTCCACAAACCTCCCATCCCATCCCCACTCTCCTTTGCTTCTAAGAAGGTATTGTCCCACCCGCCCACCCACTCCCACCTCACTCCTCTAGTGTTTTCTTATTTAAAACTACTGTGCCAACTTGCTGGATATATTTTATTAATTATTCAAGTATTTATATGATTTCAAATCTTTTAATATAGATTTAATTAATTAATTTATTTATTTTTGTGGTACAGAGCATTGAACCTCTAATCTCATAAATCTTAGACAAGTACTACACCCTTATGGTGCTATGTCAGGAGCCATAATGGAACAAGCTAATAACTAGCAGGTGATCATCCTGAAATAGCCTGCTTTGGATTATTATATAATCTGTGCCAGGTGTGTCCTTATTAAGCAAGGCTGTAAGGGATTTATTTTAGTAAAGATTCCTGCTATTTATATGCTTTTCCTGTTATTATTAAACATATATAGCAATCAGTAAGTAATAGTACACCCCATTGGAGCAGATCTCTGCAGATCCACGAAGTTGTGCTGTCTTACAGTGATGCTATATAGACAAATAGATGATTTAAGTTTTAATGATGATCCTATAAGAATTCCTAAAATTATAACTGTGATTATTATAGTGGGACTGATATTAGGTCCTTTTCTGATAGTCAAAACTCAATGAAAACTCTACCAGTCTCCCAAGTGTCACCAGCTAATTGCTCTTAGACTTTTTTCTAGACTTTCTCCTCCTCAGAACACATTCCAAGAGGTTGTAAAACAATTAACCAAAGGTCATAAAAACCGAACTAATGATTTATTATAGGTTCTAGGACAGAAGATAAAATATTGACTGCATTTATATATACAAAACTTCACTAATAACTTAGTTATAGTTTTAAAACTTAGGTGAACCTGTGGAGCTGAGACAGGTGATGAATGTTTAGCTAGATAATTACTTGTAATAGATACGCATGTAAACATTCTCTGTTGTAAACTTATATTTCAATTTATGATTTGATTTTCTGTGTGAACTTTTGATGAACTTTTAAACATGTGATCATGTATCCTGAAAGATGTTTAAGGGCTGAGGTCAAAAAGGAGAGTCAGAACTGAGGGACTGAGGTGAGAGGAACGGAGGTGAGAAGAACTGAGCTGAGAGAAGAACTGAGCTGAGGAGAAGTTGTTAGACAGAATACTTTTTAGACAAGAGAGTTAGAGCATTATTGCGAAATCAGAGCAGGAGGAGAGAGCAAGATTAGGAGAATGCAGAGAGGAATAACTTAGAACTATAGGTGACATAAAATACTAAGAGAGCAATATGTAGAGTGCAGAGGAATAGAGTAGAAAGAAGACGCTGCAGAAAGCAGGCAGGCTTCTCCTTACTGTGGGGCAGAACAGGTTCCATGGTATGGACAAGGCAGGCTTAGTCTTATTAAAAGGAACAAAGCTTTTTTCTTACAAACATGGGTTTAATTCATTTTTCATTAAAAGGGTAGAAGCCTTTTCTTTCTCTATGCAATAAAGACTGGAGCGCATTCTTCAACCAGAATGAGTGAGTCCTTTCTGCACTGGTGCTTGGTCTTTTCCTCCATATGCATAGGTACCTATGGATGTGTGTGTGAGTATGTAATTGTGAGAATGTATGCATGTATGTGTGTGTGTAATTGTGAGAATGCATGCAAACTGTGTTCAACTGAGTTAAAATGGAAATGTATAAATGAATAAATGAGCATGCATGAATCCGTATATGAACTTATGTGAGATTATGCATATTCGCTCATGTAAAAGTTTTTCCTTCTGCGAGTGTTATTCTCCTCTCCTGGTTCAATAATAGTTTATTGCTACAAACTTCCCCATAGCCTGACAAACAAGAGGCTTCTGGACAATAGGGAAAAGGCTCTAGCAATTGTCATTTACTTAATCTCCTGCTGTTTTAGGATGAGGTGCTAAGCGCCAGAAACTGCAGTTTCTGGCCTCAAGGGATCACAGAAGGCAGGTCAGCTACAATAGCATAGTAACTGAGACTTAGATAAGTAAACTTTTTATTATAGGGCAACCCTAAATATCTCATAAGACAAAGTCTTACCCCCAATGCTCCCCCCCTCAGCTGCCTCAAGAAGAACCAATCAGAAAGAAGAACCCCATGCTGGGGCTGGCCTCCAGCAGAGCTACATTCCTAAGGTTTTTCTTTATACTTTCTCTTTGGGTAACTATTAGGGTGTCTCATAAATTTTCTCAGGCTGACCATCAATTTCATTTATAACCAAGACAATCCTTGAAGTATAGATTTTTCTGGCTTCAGTTTCTCCAATAATTAGTTTTTCGGCATGTAATACCAAGCCTAGTATCACCTTTTTTGTTTTACTTTTTGAAGGGATTAATAATTTAATAGTCGCTTTAGAAAACTAGATCATTTAATTTTTAATTTTTCTTTTATTTTTTCAGATTATAATATAATATCTCTTCCCTTCGTTCCTCCTTCTACACCTCTAATATACATCTTCATTTTTTCTTGAAAATTTATCACTTCTTTTTCAGTAATATAAAATATATATATTTTTTCCTAAATACATAAATATAACCTGTTCAGTCTTTCAATACTTTAGTAACTAATCGTTTAATAAGTTAAAATGTCCTGTTGCACTAGAGAGCTATTTCCTTGATAACAGGATGGACTCGACTTATTTGTGGATATAAGAATGCATATTTAAAATGTAGTTAGGTATTATACTGCTTCAATAAAGTGGGTGATTGTATGTTTTTCTCCAAGAATCATGACTTCACTAGACATGGGTAGACGTCCTCTTATTGAGCAGGTATTAAGTCCATTTAGAGAGTTTTTGTTACTCCTGTGGTATGCATGCTACTATCGTACCCCTAAGTTTATTAATGCATGGTGGTCATTGTTGTGGTTCATGGGCATCATAGCTGGGTAGGTCTATTGGTTGCTTCCTTATTTTATAAGCTTTTTATAGCACCTTATGGCACCATGAAATCTAGTCCTCGGGTAAAAGTATGCAACTAGAAAGAGTATACTAACTAAGATAATGCAGACTTCTCAACACCAATGTCACATGTTCTCATTCATGGGAGACTCCTATCTCCAAATCTTCAACTATAAATACATATCCTACAGTAACTGCAAGCACCGGAAAAATCAAAAGCAACCATTTCTGGTATGAGCTGTGGGGTGAGGTAGGAGAGTAATAGAGAATGTAATAGCAGTGTATGAATAACTTCTTTGGAGAAATTGGAAGAAAATAGGGATGAGGAACTCATTAGGAAAGAAGTGGGATATAGATACACAGAGAGAAGGGTAAAACTGTTTGATGTCAAAAGGAATTGTACCATTAACTATTCCAACAAAACAAAACCCAAAAGTCAATATATGGCACAGAACTCTCTGTGATTGAACTTTCTCATCTAAGCTGACGATAATACCTTCAAGTGAAAAAGAACATCATATACCCAAAAGATGTTCTAACTTGTAATAAAGACACATGCTCCACTATGTTCATAGCAGCCTTATTTATAATAGCCAGAAGCTGGAAAGAACCCAGATGTCCCTCAACAGAGGCATGGATACAGAAAATGTGGTACATTTACACAATGGACTACATATTAACTATTAAAAGCAATGGATTCATGAAATTCTTAGGCAAATGGATGGATCTGGGGGATATCATCCTGAGTGAGGTAACCAAGTCACAAAAGGACACACATGATATGCACTCACTGGTAAGTGTATATTAGCCCAGAAACTTAGAATACCCAAGATACAATTTGCAAAACTCATGAAACTCAAGAAGAAGGAAGACCAAAGTGTAGACACTTAGTTCCTTCTTAGAAGGGGGAACAAAATACCCATGGAAGGAGTTACAGAGACAAAGTTCAGAGCAGAGACTGAAGGAAGGACCATCCAGAGACTGTTCCACCTGGGGATTCATCCCATAAACCACCACNAAACCCAGACACTATTGCATATACCAATAAGATTTTGCTGACAGGACCCTGATATAGCTGTCTACTGTGAGGCTATGCCAGTGTCTGGCAAATACAGAAGTGGATGCTCATAGTCATCTATTCTATGAAACACAGGGCTCCCAATTGAGGAGCTGGAGAAAGTACCCAAGGAGCTGAAGGGGTCTGCAGCCCTATAGGAGAAACAACAATATGAACTAATCAGTACCCCCAGAGCTCTTGTCTCTAGTTGCATATGTATCAGAGGATGGCCTAGTTGGCCATCAGTGGGAGGAGAGGTCTTGTGAAGATTCTAGGACCCAGTATAGGGGAATGCCAGGGCCAGGAGTAAGTGGGTTGGTGAGGGGGGGGGGGATTGGGTATAGGGGATTTTTGGAGAGGAAACTAGGAAAGGGGAAAGAGGAAACATTTGAAACATAAATGAAGAAAACATCTAATTAAAAATAAATAAATAAATAAATAAACTCCCCAGCACCAGGCCTGAGTAGCTTACTTCTGTCATACTAGTCAAACATGTCCAGGAGATTCCCAAAATGCCACACCCTATTGTCCTTGGTTGCCCCCTAGAGGTGGAAACTATATCCCTATTTAAAATTCTTTGTACTTCAGACAAGGGGCAGAGAGCCTGCTGGGCTTGAAATGACCTAAAACCCTCCCTGAGAACTGGCTTTCATGGGAAGTAATATCTTAGTAACTTAAAATTTTCTGTTGTACTAGAGAGATGTCTCAAAGCAGTAAGTGCTTGTCATGCAAGCGTAAACACAGACATCTGGATTCCCATCACCCACAGAAATACAAAATGGTAAAAGTACCTGCATTCCATGAACATGAAGGTAAGACCCTAAGACTGAGATAACTGAAGAATTCTGGGTAGCTGTACCAGCCAAATCAATGAGCTCTGTGTTCAATTCAAAGGTCCTGCCTTCATATATAAGGTGGAGAGTGAGGATACTAAACATCAACCTCTGAACTCCATAGCCAAGTGCACATACACACATAGGTACACATATCTGTACCTGGACACATACAAATGCACCCACACACAGACACATGGCACACACAAACACTCAAAACTGTATTATGAAAAATACTCTAAGAATTAGGGGTTAATAATAATTTCTAGATTAAATTATTAGCACCTTTACTTTTGAATTTATTTTTTTCCTTGAAATGCTTGTTGATAGACACTATGGTATGTTAGTCAACTGTAAATGCCCTTAGTAACAGATTGTAAATATTATAGTTTCATTATGTAACCATTAAATTTGTATATGTCTGTCTGTTAGCTTATATCAAAAGGTTACATCACTAAATCAGAAGCTATTTGACCAATTAATAAGTTTCTAGCTACTTTGGAAGGTACAGAAAACAATATTGATGACCTTGATTAATCAAACAGAAGGTTATGTTATCAGAAAAAAATGCAGACACCTTTTTGATATGACAGGCCAGTGTTAATATTTGCTATCATTTGGAGCAGACCTGGTCAAAAGAAGTGGATAGAGATGAAAGGGTCTCAGAACAGGCACTTCTATCAGTAAGTGCTTGTTTCCCTGAGTGAAATGGATACAGATCAAATTCCCCTATATTAATTTTCTTCCCTTCCAGCAAAATAGCAGGGCCAGGTTTGTTTCCGTTTTCTCTTGTGACCCCTGGAGAGATCTCAGGGGAAATCATACAACACTTCCTGAAAGGTTTGAAATGAATTTCTGTCACTACCAAGCAATTTTCTTGTACAAACAAAAATTCTTTGCTCCTGAGGCTCACCCTACCATTTAGTACAAGAGCCCTTGTTTTTCTTTTCTTCTTATCTCGGTTTTCTTTCCTATGGCAAAGTGGCTGCCAGCTGGTCTTACAGCAGGACCACTACCGACTATGCCATGCTCTAGGCTAGTTCAACGGTGAGCAAATATATTTGTAAGCACTGGATATCCGCACTGAAGTGACACACAATCGTAATTTGGCCCTGCTTATGTGTAATCAGCATTCGTAGCTTATTAAAATGCTCAAGAACTCAGAAGCACACTTTCACATCTGTAACCAAGATGACATGAAAGGAGTCAGGATCCTCGCAGTCAGCACTGTGGATTTGTGATTTGACATAGGAGTACAGAAAATGAAACAAAGACACAGGAACGCCTGTTCAGCATCTCTCTGTCAGCGAGTCATTTTCTACAGAACAGAAAACAAGCTGCTTCATGTCAGCAGGGTCATCATTTAAGGATGCCATGGCCTGTGCAGCTGAGACTAAGTTTATTACTGTTGAGTCATAAATCAACAGTAAAAATAAAGAAATCTTTCGGCAAAGAGTTTAGATGGTAAAGCTGTTTTCTTATCCTTGATCCTTGATCTGTATATTATAATAAAACATAATCCAAAATTAAATTTTCTTCATGATCTAAACTGAACTTACCATTTATACTAATGAAAATACAGAAATGACTCCTGTACTTAAACACAGATTTTTATGTTTCTGGGTGATTTTTTTTTTTTGAAAGATTGTGCAACTTCAAATTGAAAAAGCAACCGTGCCATAAAAAATAAACCTCACATATTGGGTGGAAATTCCTGGGTTTCTTCATTCTGTTTATTTATATTTGTCTCAATTTTACTTCCAAATCATAGATTAGGAAACTGACCTGTAGATTTTCTGATGTCCACCCTGTTAAATGGTTGTGTTATAACCACTTAGGTTAGACAAGTGTGAAAACTAAGGGTACAATTCAATGGTAACAGATTAATATAAAAGGTAAAGGCACAGAAGATGGATAGACAAAATAGGTTTATCCTGTGACTGAAGAATATGCGGGGAGAATTTAATTAAAGAAGTATGTACTAGTCTGGAAATAGGACTAAACACTGAAATCTATGGCTAGTAATGGTTCCATTGCATTGATCAACAACAATAACACAATGTTTTAGAATTTCCTGTCATTGCTGAATCTGCTGTGGCACTTCTATTAATATTTAGCATGTTTTCTGTGAGGTTCTTTGGACTGTCAAACCCACCTAGTTCAGTAGTCTATTAATTAAAAAGTAACATATCACAGACTCAAGACCTGACACTATTACTACTGAGCCTATGGAGTGCTCACAAAAAGGGACCTATCATGACTGCCCTCTGAAACAAGCAGCTGAAAGAGTGAGATGCACCGGACCAATGGACAGAAGCTGCTGACCCCTGTGGCTGAATGGGGAAAACTGGAAGAAGCTGAGGGGGAGGGTGACCCTGTAGGAGAACCAGCAGTCTCAATTAACCTGAACCCCCGAGATCTCTCAGATACTGGACCACCAATCTGGCAACATACACCAGCTGAAATAAGGCTCCCAACACATATAAATCAGAGGACTGCAGGGTCTGGGTTTAGTCACAGAAGATGCACCGGACCCTCAAGAGACTGGAGACCCCAGGGAGTTTAGAAGTCTGATGGGGTAGAGTTGGGGGCTGGGGACATCCTCGTGGAGGCAGGGAATGGTGAGGAGGTATGGGATGTGGAACAGTTGGAGGGTGGACCAGGAGGGAAATAAAATCTGGAGTTTTACATAAATAAATAAATTTATTTCTTGGCAGAAATTTCACACTTTATATTATTGTAAACTTTTACTGATCTACTAAGCAACAAAGCAGGGAAACCTCAAATCACGACAAATAAAATCCCCTTCCTCCACCTGTTTTAATTCTGCAATGTTCCATGCAATTCTCCAGTCAGTCTTTACTGTTGCTATAAATCTTTAAGTATCTAGAGCTCATTAACTTATTTTACATATGTTTACTATTTCAAAGATTCACGATCATAACTCTTCAGTTGTTAACCATACATATCAGTAAAACTATTGACAAAGTAGTTTGGAACATATTTCTATGAAAAGAGACGGGGGGGGGAGAGAGAAAGGGGAAGGGAGGGAGAGAGAGAGGGAGAAGGAGAGAAGGGGGGAGAGGGAGGGAGTCCAATGGAACAGGGAGAAAAATGGAGGTACAGCTGATATAATGATATTATAATCTTTAAAATATATAACTAATTTCTTACAGTTGCCAGAGTGATCATGTTCCTCCTCCCTGCTGTGCTNCTCTTCAGTTGTTAACCATACATATCAGTAAAACTATTGACAAAGTAGTTTGGAACATATTTCTATGAAAAGAGACGGGGGGGGGAGAGAGAAAGAGAGAGAGAGAGAGAGAGAGAGAGAGAGAGAGAGAGAGAGAGAGAGAGAGAGAGTCCAATGGAGCAGGGAGAAAAATGAAGGTACAGCTGATATAATGATATTATAATCTTTAAAATATATAACTAATTTCTTACAGTTGCCAGAGTGATCATGTTCCTCCTCCCTGCTGTGCTATGAAATAGGTTTGTGAAGGAACCATGGCAAATGCTACTCAAGGAGACCCAACATTCTGTGACATTTAAGAGCCAAAGCTGATGAGGATGCTGTAGGAAGGAAGGGCAAACCTCTGCAGAATATGAATTAATTTTAACAAAGAAAATAAAACATCCCTTCAAAGGCATATCACATCACTCTGACACTAAATTGTTGAAAGACCCTTCTGTTGACACATCCGAAGTAAAGTATCCACCTGCTGCGCTCATGGGTAGCTCGCTCTGTACTGTAGTTTAGTCTGTCTACCCTGGATGAAAAACAGGCCCAAAAGTGGATACACACAATGCCAGCATCCACTCCTCCCCTCTCTCTATGAGTTACTGTCAAGTTTTGTCCAACAAGAGCTGGCTAACCTCCACTAGCAGAGGTTATTCCCGATAGAGGTGTCCTGCATCTGCCCTAGGTATTCTCTGATGCTACCTACATGAGACATCGAAATGGTATGAAATGTTTGTGTTCAGACAAAGTCACCCATGGATGCATGTTTTTGAACGTATGACCTTCGGTCACTTGATACTCAACTCCTGTTTTTTTAGATGCTGCTCAAAAACCAGTCAAGCCTCCAGTCAAGTCCTAGAACCCATGTGGATCTTTTCCTAAGGGCACTTCTATAGAAAGTGTTCTTCATGAAGTTCTACACAATAACAGGACTGCTAGCTGACTGTTTTTTTTGAGTTCATCTATCAAAGGATATGTGACATAAAGCACTTTGTGTCCGGTGGCAAAGCACCAGGTCAGAAAACGTGGGAATGCATTCATGATCTCACATCCTCTACAGACTGTCCATGCAGACACTGTGCATTCTGGTTGTGGCAAAAGCAAAAGCAGAGGGTCAGATAGTTTGTTCTTGGCCTTTTCTCTGCTGACCACAGACTTGTGCCTATGCCGTACAAATGGATGAGGAGATGAATCTGATAGCACTGCCTATGTGACCAGTCTTCTGGAGTTTTAGTCAGCTGCTCAAGGATTTTGGCCTAATGCTGCTTGTATTCTAATGTTAATTTGGGTTGCCAAAACTGCTTACTGGAGTGGATGCACTTAGCTTCTGGCAGCCTGCTCACAGTTGGTTCTGATTGGTAAATAAAGATGCCAGCAGCCAATGGCTGGAAAGGGTAGACGGAAGCTGAAAATTGTGCAGGAAAGGAGAGATGCCACGCCTAAGAAGAGGGCAGGACAAAGAGGCATGACCACCACATGAAGGAGCCAGGAGAGAGCACAGCTCAGAGTGCAGCCCAGTTGGGCAGCCCTCTGGGTTCAGAGCAGCCAAGATAAAACAGAATTTAGTAAGTAATAACTTCTGAATAACTACGTGGAGATTAGGCATGGCCCAGCTATTGAGCTGTATAAGGCATTTTAAAAGCTGTATGCAGCCGGGCAGTGGTGGATCATGCTTGTAATCCCAGTCCTTGGGAGGCAGAGGCAGGCAGATTTCTGAGTTCGAGGCCAGCCTGGTCTACAGAGTGAATTCCAGGACAGCCATCCAGAGCACCACAGAGAAACCCTGTCTCGAAAAACCAAAAAAAAAAAAAAAAAAAAAAAAAAAAAAAAAAAAAAAACAAAAAACAAACAGGGGGGGTGTATGTCTTTCATTCAGGCAATAAACCATTAGTAGTTTAGTAAGTAATAAACAGGTAACAGCAAAAAACGCTGACTGGCTTTATTTATTAAATATTTAATTCAACATTCAGCCTTCCTAGAGACTCAAGGGCAGGTTTACAATGAATAGTGATAATATCTTGCTTGTGTGGGTGGTTTGCTTATGTCTCTTGTGCTTTTGGAGCAATATCTAGAATGCATGGCCTATCCAAATATCTAACAGAGCTTCCTTATGTTATCTTCTAGATATTTCAAATACTCAGGACTCACATTTAAAATTCAGATCCACTTTTAATGGAGTTGTGTTCATAGTAAGTGTTCAGGATCCAGTCTTAATCTTATATACACATATCTACTTTCCCCAGAAACCTTATTGGGCTGTATATATACTCTTCTCCAATGTTTGTTTCGGAACCTCTGTGGAGATCACAGGGCTTTAACTGCATGAGGATGACTCTGGTATCTGGATCTTCATATGTTGTGTGTATGGTGTTTTGTCATAGAAATTCCGTTTTGGTAGCTATGGCTGTCATATGTACAAAATAAGGTACTGTGATGCCTGATATTTATTGTTATTATTGTTCATGATTGCTTGGTTTATAAAGGGACTCTTGTCCTTACACATGAAAATAGAATACCTTTCATATAACTAAAAAAATCGTCATATAAATGAAGAGCCAACTTTCAGAATAGGTCAAGAATGTAATCTTGTCATTTGCAACACAGTGGATAGCTATGAAATACATCATACTAAGCAAACAAGCTGGAAAGTTTTCAAAAAGTTCTACGTGTTTTCTGATGTGTAGATGCTGAAGCCATTATCACAGAAATAGAAAAACTACTACTAGAGTTTGAGTCAAGGGAGAATAAGTTACAGGACTGTTGGACATGATGAGTGGATGCTTTATTGATATACTGATATATCACAACCAAAGCCCATAATGGTGCATAATTGATATATGCTAATATAATATGTATCTAATGCTAAAAATAAGGTACAATATAGAATAGTCCCATGTACCACAGCAATGTACTATATAGGATCATTCTTTGAGACACTCTAGACAATCAGAGCAGCACTACAAGCTCTCAACCAAATAAATTAGAGGATCCTCACATGGTCAACACTACCAGCTCCTACACTTCCTAACCTCTTCCCAGCTATCTCACCTCTGTGGATATTTAAATGAAACTCTTATCTGAAGCATAAGAGCTAACATCCACATATGAGAGAAATGAAGCAATGCATGTTCTTCTGAATTACATCATCAAGAATGATCACTTACAGTTCTTTTTAGGTAGCTACCAAATGTCATGCACTAATCAAATACAACAGAGTTACAGAAAATGAGAACCACAGTTAGAAGGAATATCAGTTTTCTCAATTGTATATTGAGCCCAACACACACACACACACACACACACACACACACACACACACACACACTACACACATTGAAAACAATTTTTCCTGAGCACGTTGCCTTCCCTGCAATGTGGTTGATATACCCAGTGACCCTATATTGAAATAAACATTTCTTTTCACTCTTCCAAAAGCTACCAATGGCAAGAACTTTCTTGGATAGTGGTAGGACTTTATGTGTCCACTTCTCATCATTGCCCAGAATTTATCTGGCTTAAATTTATGCAGATTCCCTGCATGATATGCTAACCTTTGTCATTTCATATGTGCACCATCTATGTTGTGTCTGGAAATGTTGCTTCCTTGCAGGCACCCACCACCTGCACTCTTAGAATAGTTCCACTTCTTGTCAAAGGGCTTTTCAGCATCAAATGGGAGGATCATGTGGTTTCAGCCCTCTCGTCTGCTTATGTGGTGGTTATAGTTATTGATTTATGTATGTTGAACCATCCATGCCCTTCTTGATGAAGTCTACTTGATCATGGTGGATAATCTTCTAGATATATTCTAGAATTCAGTTTGTAAGTTTTTTTTACTGAGGATGTTTACATCTGAATTTGTAGAAACATTGGACAATTTTTTTTGTCTGTGTAATTTTGGTATGAAGATACTACTGGCTGCGTAAAAATTGAAAATGTTTCATGAGTTTCTATTTTGCAGAACAATTTTAGGAATATTGACATGAATTGTTATTTGTAGTTCTGGTACAATTCTACCAGAAATGGCTAAATCCATTTGGCCAGGGTGTTTATCAATTGGCACATTTATTTTTTTAAGATTCTGTTATACTATTGGGTACATGTCTCTTTAAATTGTTTATTTCATCTTTAAATTGATTTAAATATTGTAGGTCTATACATCAGACTTTCATCAATTTCTTTTAGGTTTTTCCATACTGATAGGATGCCCATTTTTAAAGTATGTCCTTATTCTCTGGATCTCCTCTATCTACTGTAATATCTCCCCTTTTGTCTCTAACTTTATTAACTTAGATCTTCTTTGTCGTTTGTGAATTTGGCTAAAGGTTTGTCAATCTTCTTTG
>NC_034604.1:78501699-78505232 GCF_900095145.1 Mus pahari | reverse complement strand
TCTCTCTCTCTCTCTCTCTCTCTCTCTCTCTCTCTCTCTCTCTCTCTCTCTCCTCTCTCCTGAATTACCCGAGTTTTGGTGAGAATGTTTATTGAAGTTACTCACCAGCGATGTGTTGGGACTCAATATATGATTTTTAAATATCGTAGTGTTTCATTTATGAAATTGGCTATCCTTGTTTATTTGGTGCAGACATATTTGAATTACCATATCCTCCTGTAAGATTTTACCTTTGATAAGATAATACTGTTCTTTCCTATCTCTTCTGATCAGTCTTGGCTCAATATTTTGTCATATATTAAAATAATTACGCCTGCTTTGCTTCCTGGTTCTGCTTGCCTGAGATACCATTTTTAAACCTTTACCATAAGACATCATCTGTTCTTCAGGGTGAGGTGCACTTCTGAGAGGCAGCAGAAAGATGTATTTTATCTTGTAGCTCAATATCATAGTAGTCGGCATCCTTTTATTTGAGAATTGTGACCATTAACACTAAAAGCTAGTATTGAACGTTATTTATCAATTCCTATTATTCTATTTCCCTTTTAAACATCTTTAGTAACTGGGATTTTTTATTCCTTGTATCATCTTGGATATATTTAATTATTTCTTCAAACTGAACTTTTCTTCCTTCATGTCTCTTGTAGTGCTAGACTGTGGGGGACTTAAGATCTTTTGGCTTATTTTTATCAGGAAATTATTCTGCTTCCATTTTAATGATGTTTGATAATTTTGCTGGGTACAGTACTCTGGGCTAGTGTCTGTGTTCTTTTACTGTTTAGGGAACAATGTTATGGGCATTTCTGGCACTCAGCATCCCCACTGAAATGTCAGGTGTTACTTTATTTATGACTTGGTCTTATTCCCTTGCAGCTTTTAAAATTCTCTCATTTTTCTGCACACTTTGTGTTTTGTGTATTATGTGGAACAAGAAATTTCTTTTCTGGTCTTGTGCATTTGATCTTCGGTAATCTTGTTGCATCTTCACAGGTATCTCTTTCTTTTAATGTGGGAATTTCATTCAATGACTTTTAGAAAATATTTTCTGTGGTTTTAATTCCTTCCTCCATATATTTTATACATAGGATTAGTCTATTCAGGGTCTCATATTTCCTTGGTATTCTGTGTCTCTTATTCAGATTTACATTTACTTTGATTAGTTATCTATTACTTCTACTTTATCTTGAGAATGTGAAATTTTTCTGTATCTCTTCATTCTCTTGGAAAGGCTTTTCTCTGATATTTTTGTCTGACTTACTGAGCTTTTAATTTTGAGTGTTATCTGTTCAGCTTTTCTTGAGTGATTATATTTCCTTGTCAAATTCTACTTTTATATCTTAAATTGATTTTGTTATTTTATTCAACTGTTTGTGTTTATGGTATTCATTGAGTCATTTAATTACTTTCTTTGAGGTCTATGAACATATTCATAATTGCTGTTTTACATTCTTTCCTTGTGCTTCAGCAAAATTGTTTTCCTAAAGGAATATTATACAGTATGGATGCTGGTTTCTTATAGGGTTGTATTGGTTGTTCATGTTTATGTTTTTGTAATGATATCTATGCATATGGAGTTATAATTTTTGTGGTGTTTTGAGTGGGTATTTGATTCTTTGATGGCTGTTACTTCAATCTATCAGGTTGTAGACCAAATTAATAATGATTGATTGATTTTCAGTCTTGGAGCCTCTCTGGGTTTGGGGACTCAGACTTGGTAGGTTTATATCAATTTGAAACAAATTACAGTCACTTGAGATGAGGAAACTTCAACTGATAAAAAAAATGACTCTACCAAATCAGCCTGTGGGCAAGCCTAGGGGCAAGCCTGTGGGCAAGAGCTTAGCTAACAATGGGTGCTGTCACCTCTTGGCAGGTAGGTGTCCTAGCATATTAAGATATTCTGAGCAAGCTAAAGGGAACATGCCTGTAAGCAACATTTCTCAATGGTCTGTGTATTACTTTCTATTTCCAGGTTCCAGCCTTATGTCTTTTCAATTTAGAAATATATACAGCTAAACTAAATGGAAAACAACATTTACAATATTTCCATGAAAATTATTTATTTCAAATATATATTCCAGTATCTAGTCCTATTAGGAGTTTGGTTTGACAAGTACATTTCTTGCCATGAATTTTACTCTTACTTTAAAAAAGTAATAGTAATTCAACTTTCACAGCCATATGTTACTAAAATATTTCTATTTTATTACTAGCTATTGTTACTCACTTACGTTGCTTCGTCTGTTAATTAAATTTCCTCACAGATGCAAGTGCATAGGCTAATGAATAGAATATAGCTAGTTACCAAAAGACATTTCAGATGTTAAGTCTCGGGAGAGGCCCAAAGATTTGGTGGGGTGGTTTCTTGAAGAGAACATTCTGTGACAAAGGTTTTGCTCTAGCATCTCCTGTTTCTCATCTTGGCTGCAGAGCTGGATACAGGGTCAATATCAGAAAACTATTCTGATCTGTCAGTCACGTGTGGACATGGATGACCATTTCTGATTCTCTTGACTCTTCCAACCTGCACCATCACTTACAACCAAGCTGGCAATTGTATAAGGGACTCGGTTTCCTGCACCTGCTATGTTTTCATGGCACATTATAAAAGGAGACCTCTTAGCAACTCCTCTCATCAGGGCTTGTGATGCGCACAGCTGACTGTGATGAGTGCTCGCTGCCTGTAACCTGGGGTTGCAGTATAGCAGTATGCTGTGAGCTTCAGGGAGCTGTGCCTTTCTGAGTTTGTCTGCATGCACTTGGAAAACAGCTTCCTGTTATATTTTGGGAAAGGAGGCACGGAGAGGAATCTGTACAAACCATAAATATCTCATGGATGATCTGGAATGACTATGTCTCCAGTTTTGTCTATTGTATCTATTATATTCAAAGACTTTTAAAGGTTGACTGTGTCCAAGGACTTTTAAAAATAGGATGTTAGGGGTGGGGGGAACCCTCCAGAATGCACCAGAGACCTGGGAGGTGAGAGACTCTCAGGACTCAAAGGGAAGAACCTTAGATAAAATGCCTGACAGTTTGGAGAGGGAACTTATAGAGTATACCTTCAGCAGGAAGACAAGACATCAAGTGAGGAATGGAGTTGCCATCCCACAGTCACAACTCTGACCCATAATTGTTCCTGTTTGAAAGAATTACAGGGGTGGAAATGGAGAGGAACCTGAGGAAAAGAAGTTCCAGCAACAGGCCCAAAGTGGGATCCAGCTCAAGGGGAAGTCCCAACACCTGACACTATTACTGAGGCTATGGAGCACTCACAAAAAGAGAGCTATCATGACTGCCCCCTGAAAGACCAAACAAGCAGCTTGTCTTAGTCAGGGTTTCTATTCCTGCACAAACATCATGACCAAGAAGCAAGTTGGGGAGGAAAGGGTTTATTCGACTTACATTTCCATACTGCTGTTGATCACTAAGGATGCAGGACTGGAACTCAAGCAGGTCAGGAAGCAGGAGCTGATGCAGAAGCCATGGAGGGATGTTCTTTACTGGCTTGCTTCCCCTGGCTTGCTCAGCCT
>NC_034604.1:78492535-78500774 GCF_900095145.1 Mus pahari | reverse complement strand
TGAGAGAGAGAGAGAGAGAGAGAGAGAGAGAGAGAGAGAGAGATTATAAATATTGGTGTATGTATACATAGGTCATTTAGTGCAACATTTAGTAAACACCTGGATTCTATGGAAGTTTATGTATTATATCATCCATGTATATATATATATATATATATATATATATATATATATATATATTAATTTTCACATTTTCCCTCATCTGTTGACACCTTGTCTCTAATAGCTGAAGAACTAGGACCTTGGCTATTTACCTTTTGAGTTCACTGAGGTATTGACTCTGGCCTTCTTAGCATAACAATGGTCAAACATGTGAGACCTATCTTGTCATCTATGGTCCTGAGATGTACATGAAAGAGGAACCAGAAAACATGATTCATCTTAAACATCTCAAAATGACCCCAGGAGATCATTTTTCCTGTATTCTACTGGCTGACCAGCCAAACTGGACAGCTAGGCATGCGGAAGTGACTCTTCCTCTCAGTAGAAAGGTAAACTTTGAAGAAAAGATATAACATGGGTTCCCTGGTGTTCTGGACACTTTTCAATGACACCATCATGGCAAAAATTGTTAGCTACAATGTTAGTATTAAAAAAAAACCCACAATTTATAATTACAAACAAAAACCATAAAATAAAACTCAGTGTTCTGAGGAATTTTATGATCTTTTACTGTGCTATATTCATAGCTATCCTGGGGTGCATACAGTCTATGGTCCAAAAGGTGAACATGCTTGCTAGTAAGTTGGTGGGCACAATTAGCAGGGAGATAAATATATTCTTATGTAGATCTTCTTTCTTTATTCACTCCCTATTGAACTTAATCACGGAAGATGGCCAGAAAAGGAATGTAAAGTTATTGTTATGAATTGAAATACATAAATAGATAACCCTGCAAAGGCCATACCAATAATGTCTTTACTAATTATGCCTAGCCAGAAACATCCATATTAAATATCCTAAACTGTTTGCATTCCTTATAAGAAGCACAGAAAATCAAACCCTTTATCAAGCAGGCCCCCAGTGGACTAAAGTGAATGCTGGTAACAAGAACATGGGGCTTTGCACTTTGAGAGAGGTCTGAAAGGGAAGACAAACATGAGAGGCATTTTGAATGAATTATGCCGTTCATCTTCTATCTAGACATTTCCTGTCACCACACTGTAAGGAGATGGGCCCCTTTCTTCCCGGGTATAGAGCAGAGTTTGTTACAGTCCTCATTTCCAATAGCAGATGAAAAGTCCATTGTGTATAGATATTGCATGCTATATTTACATTTGAAAAGGGCCTTGTTAACAACTACGAGGCCTGTGACACCTAGTAATTGCATATTCAAGTTTTATAATTGCTAAACTTTCTTTCTCACAAGCAAATAAAGTTGCCATGTGATGGTAGTAGGCCAAAGTGGATCATCTGTGTCTCCCATGTACATTCCCTCCTTTTAATTATATCTATCAAAGGAGCCATTTACAAGAGCTCCAGGACAAAGTTTTTCCATAATAGAAGATGAGCTTTAACAATCTCTGTTAGTGAGGAAAGGATAGAAATTAAGCAAGTGCTGAGTTCCTGCTGCACAGAGGTGACTGAAGCTCAGAGCCAATGAAAACTGATCATATGCTACACAGTATTTGACAGCTCCACATGTGTCTATCATTATTACATGGGTCCAATCATCTCACATAATGCCACATTCAAGGGGACAGAACTCTTTCCCTGTAGTTATTTCACAGAGGCAGACCTGTGCTTAACTCCAACTCTAGGATACACCACAGTAAAATTTGTACTTGTTACATCTCAGCTTATTCTACAAAGTAAGGATGGCAACGATGTTTCTGTAGTTCAGGTAGTATGCACAGCACTCTTGGGACTTATGAAGATTAAGAGAGAGTTTTCAGGTTTACTTTCTCTTTTGCTTTTTAGAGACAAGGTCTCATGCATTTATCCCAACCTAGCCTTCAACTCACAATTTTGCTAAACTTTACTTTAAACTTTTGATCCTGACATTTGAAGTGCCAGGACTAGAGGAGTCTAAATCCATGCCTATTGTATATTGTTTCTGAGATCAACTCCAGGCTTCCTGCATGCTAAGAAAGCAGTATTACCATTAAAACTATAACCCCAGCCCAAGTTTTTTGAAGCAGAAATGTCCTTAAATATTTGTAATGATGTAACATTTCTCAAACTTGTTATTATTTCTGAATATAATATGTACATACATATATGTTTCACCTAATATTTCTTTACTTTATTTTCCTAGTGTTATGATAGAAGAGAATCTAGAGTTTACTAATATACCATCAAGTGCTATTATTTTCAGTATGAAAATTATGCCTAATTTAGACTGCCATCTTCCGCTACATTTGTGTTGTGTCTGTAGGCAAGAGTCATTCAATTTGTTCCAGTCCAGTTTTAGACCCCCAAACTGGCTTCTCTGGACCTTTTTGAAGATGAATTTCCACATGGATCCACATTGCAGATACAAAGACAGGTATGATGATCAAGAAGAGAGGAAAGGCTTTTCTCTGGTACCTCTCTGTTTATTTTGGTTTCTGGTTGTCATCCTTCAAGAAAGGAAGTCACAGCAGGAACTCAGGGCAGTAACTAAAGCAGAGACCATGGACACATGCTGCTTACTACATTCTTCCTCAGGACTTGCTCAGTTTGGTCTTTTATATTTCCCAGAACCACCTACCCAAGAGTACCACTACCCACTATAGACTGGGCCCTCCCACATCAACCATTAATCATTAAAATAAAATGTCTGACAAACCCACTGTTAAGCCAATCTTATGTAGACATTTTCTCAGTTGAGCTTTTCTTCCCAACTTTTTCTAGATTGTGTCAAATTAAAAAAAAAAAAAAAAAGATAGACACTCTCAGATATCTTCAGATCTCCTTGTCATTTTCTCACAGTTCTTTATTAGCCTAGGAGAACATCCTGGATAAGTCTTTTTATAATATAAACCCTTCTGTCAGTACCTGCTGCTGATATCTCCAAGCAGGCAGCTACAGAATGCAGATACCTAATGTCACTGTAAGAAGAAACCCTTGACTGTTTACCAAAGACCACAGTCTCTTTAAGGAATCCCTTAGTATAATTATACAAGAGGTTATGATAGTAACAAAGATTAGAATACAGAGCAATCATGTAAAGATAATAGGAATTAGAATAAATGTACCACTCCTGTGTTATCTCCATGACTTTGGGGTCATTGTGATTCACAGTGGGATGCAGAAAAGATAAGAGATAAACATCTGAAGAGAGCATGTAAACAGCTCTGTACCACAGAGTTTTGTGTAACTTCGAACTAATAGAAAGCTTTGCTTATATCACTATACCCAAATTCTTTTAGCAGGATGTTTAAAAGACTATAACGTTTGTGTTATTGATCTTAGCCATTAGAATTGACAGCTCTTGCTGGAGAGGATGTGGAGCAAGGCAAACACTACTCCATTGCTGGCAGAAGTACACATTTATACAGCCACTAAGGAAGTTCATATAGCAGTTAGTCAGAAAATTGGGAATCAATCTAAGTCAAGACCCAGATACCCAAAGGACACACTATCCTACCACACAGACACTTGCTCAATCAGGTTAACAGCGGCTTAATTCGGAATGGCCAGAACCTGGAAACAACATTATTGTCCCTCAATTGAAGAATGGATAAAGAAAATGTGGGAATAGGTGTATCTTTGACTCTTTTCCC
The DNA here is from genome assembly GCF_900095145.1 of Mus pahari. Classification (NCBI taxonomy): domain Eukaryota; kingdom Metazoa; phylum Chordata; class Mammalia; order Rodentia; family Muridae; genus Mus; species Mus pahari. The sequence continues at coordinate 78,497,067 of NC_034604.1, read as the reverse complement.
CCGTCTTAGAATTGGGAACAAAACTCCCATGGAAGGGGTTACAGAGACAAATGGACCTGAGACGAAAGGATGGACCATCCCAAAATTGCCCCACCCAGGGGTCCATCCCATAATCAGCCACCAAACTCAGACACTATTGCATATACCAGTAAGATTTTGCTGAAAGGACCCTGATATAGCTATCTCTTGTGAGGCTATGCCAGTGTCTGACAAACACAGACCTGGATGCTCACAGTCAGCTATTGGATGGAACACAGGGCCCCCAATAGAGGAGCTAGAGAAAGTACCCAAGGAGCCGAAGGGGTCTGCAACCCTATAGGTGGAACAACAATATGAACTAACCAGCACCCCCAGAGTTCGTGTCTCTATCTGCATATGTAGCAGAAGATGGATGGCCTAGTGAGCCATCATTGGGAAGAGAGTCCCCTTGGTCTTGCAAACTTTATATACCCCAGTACAGGGGAACACCAGGGCCAGGGCCAAGAAGGGGGAGTGGGTGGGTAGGTGAAGGGGGGGGGAGGTACAGGGGACTTTGGGGATAGCATTTAAAATGTAAATGAAGTAAATACCTAATAAAAATTGGGAAAAAAAGTTTGATGCTCATTTTGAACAATACATTCAGATTCTACTCTCTCTCTCTCTCTCTCTCTCTCTCTCTCTCTCTCTCTCTCTCCCCCCCGTGGTCTCTGTCACTCACCGAATCCTCGCTCATCTGCAACCGAGACCCGTTCCACACTGATAGGAGACCCAGAAAAGAGGTAGTCTGTGGCAATATTCTTAGACCAAAATTATCTTTTTAAATCCTAAACAACTTAAGCTTAATTGTGAGACTATAACTATCTAGTCTTCAGCCCCATTAGAGACCTGAGAAGGATAAATACTATTTTAGTAAACAGGAAATATAAAGCAAGCAGCTTCCAAAATATAGAAATGACAGAAATAGTTGGTTGCATGTAGAGTTCTCCAAAATTTCTTTGTAGACATAGAGCAGCTATCTTTAGCTTTCAGCCAAGAATATTTGATAGACATTTTTATGAAGAAGGAATTATGAAGGATTTGTCTACCTTTGTCCAGTTTGTCCTGTTTGAATGGTATTGTTTCTGTAGTTGAAGCAAGAACATTTTATTGCCCAGTGGATAGCTTGCCACATATGAAATAAACTCTTTGATGCTCATCATGCCTTTGAAGAGCAAAGGGGTTACTGACAGTAGCATACCTGACCCATTTTCCAAAATGCCTTAAATTAATAAAATATCCTTAATTGCTATATTTTCCAGATCTCTGGGGTGATTAGAGACAATCTATCTGATTTTTTTGTTTCTAGCTAGTTATTATGTTTAATCTAGGAAACAATATCTTTGTAATTAACTAGATGACTGACTAACACCATTATGTGAGTTTATCTAACTACTAACTTGTATTTCTTAATTATCCTAAACTGTAATAGTAGTATACAAAAGTACTAGAACTTAACATTGCATTTTTGGGAATTTCATAAGCACATCACTTTAGCTTTGTTGTAGCAAAATATAATCTTAACTCTGTATTAATATGTAAAATGGTATGCAAATATAAGTAAATACATACCAATTTAAGATTTGGGGCTTATTAAGATTCTCTAAAATCTCTTATAATCTAAAAGTTGATTGTTATGTGCCTTTTCCACCTAATATCCCTATATTTTTCTTTATAAAAAAAATATAAATGTAGCTTTTATTTCCTCAAATGAAGTGATGAGATGAGGGTTGTACCTAACTAAGCTGTACAAATCCATGGCTTGGGCTGACCGCTGAGTGTTGCTTTCTTTGTTCTAACTTCCCTAGACCTAGGACTGGAAGATTCTAGCCTCTATATGATCCAACCTTCTGCAAGCCTAGACCTTGAGGGCTTCAGCTTCCAGCCTTTGTCTGCTAGTCCTAGAATGTTACAGCCTATGAGCCATACTGATGAATGAGCTCATGCTTTCTAGTCCTTTCCGAACTCTGGCTGGCTGGATCATCTCAGCTGTTCTGGTGCAAACTTCTGCTGGAATGCAGACATAACACACACCTTTAATCTCTGTGGTTGGAATATACACATGCCCTTAGTACATACCTTTAAAACTAAACAATGGTGTCTAATTGAGGGACAGGCCAAATGATGAATCAGAGAAAGATTTGACAGAACGAATAAGAAATAGGACATGCCCTGCTACTTAAGGGCTGTGCAGAGAGAGTGCAGTCAGTTCTGTCAATTGAGTACAGTCTATGCAGTTTGGGGAGGTTCAGTTCAACGAGTTCAGTGCAGTTTAGTGGAATGAGTGAGGTGCAATGGAGTTGATTTTGTTCCTGAGTTCACATAGGCCATTGCAGGTCAGCAGAGGCAGTCAAAGCCAGAGAATAAGAAGGAGCCAAAAGATTAAAACAAATTGCTAGAGTTAATTGAGAGTCCAAGCAGAGCAATTCAGTGAGAAGTTGAAAGAAACCAGGTTCAATCAGTCATTCTATATTATTCTTAACACACACACACACACACACACACACACACACACACACATTTAGATGATGACAAACATCCATAGCTCAAGAAGGAACAAAAGTCTATTCGCCCAACCACTTGGGAATGGGAATAGTTTGCTTCCTGTTGATTTCATACATTCTTTTTCTTTTTTACTGCCACCCCCCAAATTGGGATATGGGTCAGTCTTAAGAAAGCTAGGTGTGTTTTATTGTCCAGTCTCTGTTTGTTGAGAAAGTTCAGGGTATAGTTGAAGACCTGAGTATAACAGTCTGAAAGGGTGGACCAATTGGAGCTGGCAGCTTTCTTTGAAGCTGTTCTGGAAGAGATTTTGATGAGACAGCTCTGAGGCAGTCAGAGTTAAGGTCAGGCAGGAGGCTGTGATAAACATGCTTCACCACCCCAGCATTCCCAAAGATGAATCTTACCAGGGCTGCTTGTCTGGTTGTTTTTCTCTGTGAACATATAAGATTTTATAATGCATATTCTGTCATTTACATATGTATGGATTGTGCTCTGTCAATAATTTAGCTATATATAATACCCTGCTCATTGTTTGAAGAGTAAGTTATTCATCTTAATTTATAAGTTAGTTTAGACAGTATAAGCAAACTGTAATATAAATTGTTATCCATGCTACATGAAAGGATGTCATGACAAGTTCTGAGGACTCTGACACCTACAATATTTGTTGACTGTTATCTGAAGTCCTGGAGGAGACATTTATGTCTCAATCCATTTCAGAGCTGTTCCCATATAAAGGAATCAGAATATACTTTTCCTGTTTTGTTGTTCTTATTCTCTTTCTTCCTTTATGTGTGCAGCCTAGATCTTCAGATGGCTTCCCCTTTTCATAAAGAATCTTAATTAATTTTTATGTAATCCATAGCTTTTATTTTCCTGTTGAAACAAAGACAAAACCTCTTCACCAAAGCAACACATTTCCTGCCTTCTATTCTGAAGTTAGGACATGCTTAAAATAGATAGACTATTCTAATTAAGATTTCCTTCCCATAATCCAATGTCTTAAGCAGCTGTTGTTTTGTTCATTAGCATTTAAAAATGTAAAGCCCATAAAGTACTATGTAACCTGTCTCTAGGACTTTTTGTTACACTTTTGGCTTGTCAAGCATCTCTTTTAATATATGATGAGATTCCTCTACAACTCTTTGTTCTGTAGGATTGTGTGGTATATCTATAAAATGGTTTGCATTATGATATAAAAAAAGGTGCTTCATTTTGCTAGAGATCTATGCTGGTGTATTGTCAGTCATAATATGCATAGGTATCCCTATAAAAACCATAACTTCTAATAAATGTATAACTGCAGAATCAGCCCTTTCAGAACTTGAAACAACTGCCCATTAAAATCCTGAATATGTATTTATGGTATTGTGCAGATAATTTAATTTTCCAAACTGCAAAATGAAATACCCTCATTTGTCAAATTTCATCTCTTTCATATATTTTTGTTACTCACCGTAGGTAATGGTTATAGAAAGAACACAGGTATGATATTTCCTCATAATTTCCTTGGCATGTTGCCAAATAATAGAAAAATCTTTCTTCAAACCTTTGCTACTAACCTGGTGTTATTTAAGAAGTTCTGAAAATTTTAGCACATGCCCTACTAATAACTGATCAATTTCAGCATTACATGTAGCAGTAGGTCAGGAAGACCTATATGTAATCTAATATATGTTATGTACAATGAATGATTTCTGTTTCTGATGAATTAGTGTAGCTGAATAAGTAGTGGAGTTAATTCTGAATTATCCCAAATGAGTACAGCAATTTCTATATGCAAAACAGCACTTTTTGCATATTGAGAGTCAGTTACTATGTGAAGAAATTCTGCAAGATCTAATAATACCATAAGAATGGCATACAGCTCTGATTTCTGAACTAAAACTAAATTATAGGAATTCAGAGGCACCTTATTCATTTTTTTCTAGCCTATAACCTGCCTTTCTCTTCCCTGATTTATTTGCATCAATGATATATATATATATATATATATATATATATATATATAT
>NC_034604.1:78469189-78492525 GCF_900095145.1 Mus pahari | reverse complement strand
ATATATATATATATATATATATATATATATATATATATATATCATATACATATATGTGTATGTGTATGTGAGAGTGACACACATTGGCTCCAGAAATTGGTGTCACTTTTAGTATATAATGGAGAATAATTCAATTATTTATTTTTATAAACAGAAGTCATTTGCTTTGGGGGAATTTGTTGTTAATTTATCCCCAAAACATTCCTGTAGCTACTTGCCAATGTTCATTTACTGCCCATAATGAGTCTATTTAGCCATTAGTAAAACTACTATAATTTCTGCTGGGTCTTTCCTGCTAATTGACAAAGTCTCATTTTTAATTTCTGAATCAATTTGGAACTCTTTCTTACATAGATCTTTATTTTTTCACTCTGTGTACTAAAAATATCCATTTTGAGATATTATCTTCATGCTGCATAAGCATTCCTGAGAGAGAATGAGTAGAAGGCAAAATGACCAAAATACATGCCAATGCCATCTTTAGTGCCAAACAGTCTATGTTTTCTTTCTGTATTTTTTTTCTACCAGAGCCACTTCACATACAGCTGCAGCAATAATTTTCTTGGACTATTTACGTCCTTATCACCTTGCAAAGTTTGAAATGAATTACTTAAAGTCTTGAGTAGTCAATCTAATTATGGACCTTAGCCAATTAATATCTCCCAACAATTTATGATAATCATTAATAGTTTTTAATTGGTCTCATATGCTTTGTACTTTTTGTGGATCTTTTGTAGACCTATCTTATATCCCAGATAATTAATAGAACCTCCTCTTTGTATTTTTTCAAGTGCCATTTTTATTTCTCAACAAGGCAAAATTCTCAATACTTCATCCAACATTTTTTCCTATGATGTTCACATCTGAATCAGTTATTAAGGTATCATTCATATAAAAATAAATTATAGACTGAGGAAACTGCTTATAAATTATTTATAATGGATGTTTTAGAAACTATTGTCATAAGGTAGAAATGTTTAACAGTCTTTGTGCTAAGACTCTCTTATGGTGTCACTTTATTGAACTACTATTATTATAAGTAGGGTCTGAGAAAGAAAATCTATCCCTATCATGCTCATGTAAAGAGATTGTAGGAAAGTATTGTTTTGAATCAATCACTATAATAGCTTACAAATTATGTAACTAGAAAGGGAATGGGATTCCAGGCAGCAAAGATAATTAATAAATTCCAGGCTAAATAATTTTATTAATTGATTTCAGATTTGTTAACATCTTCTATTTTCCAGATTTCTTTGTAATGATAAATATAGAATTCCAAGGTCTGATGGATAGGTTGTACATTCCTCTGCTCTTAGACAAGCTGTTCTAATGCCTGCAGTTTTTCTTTTCTCATAAGCCATGGTTCTCCCCCTAAAAGTTGTCAGCTTGCCATTGTAGTGGCAGGGCAGCTTGTGGTCTACCACCAATGACTCCCCCATAAAAAGCTAAAGAGTGAGCCTCTGCTGTATCCTGCTTACAGACACTTTGAACAGTCTATAACTGTTTTCAATAACATTTTTTAATTTCTTTATTAGGAAGCTCTCATATTTTATAGCTGAGTTTGAAGCTGGGGGAATGTTAATCTGTGCCATTGTTGCAATAGATCTCTTCCCCATAGATTTAGGGCTATATTAACCACATATGGTCTTCATTTTCCTATTCAACATTCCTGTCCTATGCATTTAATTCATTTTAGATTTTGTTTTACCTGAGACAATATCCCAGTTTCTAGGATATGGGTAGATATCCTTTGAAATTGGCCAAGTTGAATACCAGTGTAGTTGTAATCTTGTAGTAATATATTTACATCTTTTCCTGTATTCACTAATCCTTCAATCTCAATTTCAACTAACTGTAATTTTAACTTTGGTCTCTTATCGTTTATACTAGTTTACCAAAAGATCTATTTCTTGGTATCTTTAAAATCTCTTGTTCTATCCATAGGAATTGCTCTATTTCTGCTCAATGATTCAAGTTTTGAACAGCTCCATTTATAGTTCCCAGCTTTGATATTTCTAGTTGCTTCTCAAAATAGTCTTTCCTTGGTGGACAGGAATGAATGGCTCATGTTGATTTTGTCAGACCTTGAGTGAAGCCCTTTAGTCAGTTTTCTGACATTAAGGTGTTGCCTTGAATATCTTTGGATAACTACATTCATGAAATGTATGCCTGTTTCTTCCATAACTTCTACATTTTGGAAAACTTCCCCATGAACTATTATTATAGAAATATTTTTCTTTAGGAAATTTTTAGTATTCTTTAGGGGATAACCTGATTGTTCACAGGCACAGCAATGTGCATTTTGTATTTTCATGTCATTTATAATTGCTTCTCCAACCTTAACTGAATTGTGGATTCTATAGATACAGCAGTTTCGATCCCTCATAAAGAGGTGGAGATCTAGCCCTTAAAGGTCGAATAGTCTATTTTCATTTTGCATTAGGATTTTTAAAAGCTGAATATTTTATTAAAATTTCTTTAGCAGTTGGATCTGATATTGCTCTATTTACTGCTGTAGTTAATCTTTATAAAAATGTCCACAAAAGATTCATTTGAAACCTGGGTTATCTTTGTAAATGATTCAGCTCATTGCTGTTCTTCAACCTTGTCCCAAACATTTAAGGTTATTGTAAGACATAGTTCTAAGCTGATATTACCAAGGGTAATCTGTACTCTTAATTCAGAATGTGGACCTTCAGCTAGTAATGGAACTTGACAATATCAGTGTCTCTAGCCCAATTTGGTTGTTCCATGATTGAAACCTCACCTTTCCACCCAGTTAGCTATTGTAATTGAGGGTCAGGCTCTAAGATGACTGTCAGATAATTTCTCCAATCTTTTGAAATTATATTATTTTCCAAGGCCAAATTATTCAATATTTGTTTTATATGTGGTAATGTAGGCCATAGGTCATTATTGCTTCCTTAAATCTTTTTAAAACTTGTGTCTCTATGAGTTGCCAACTGAAATCTTAAGGGTTTCTTTGATCTCCATCTAGTTCCTTTAACAAGACTTGGAAATCATTTTAAGTTTTATAACAGATACAGACTGCCCTTTGACAGTCTTGGTACATAGTGGTGCTTTAGGATTTAGATTGGATTCATTTAAAATATTGTCATGATTCAAAGGATTGTATAAATATTGTCTTATTGTTCACAACTTAGCAAGGATTTTTTCAGCCCCTCTTTACAGATTCTAACAATGATCTTTTAATTATCTAAGAGTATACTGTTTTAAATTATTTTTGCTTGCTTTTTTGCATCTGTATTTCCTTAAGTTTTGTGGTTTTATTAATTAACCTTCCATTTGATATTAGTAGTAATGTTACTGTCTATGGCTTAGGTGGTTATATAGTGTGTGTTTTAGATTATCCAAGGTTTCCATCATCACTGTATACTTGATAAAAACACTCAAAATACCATACATGATACAGTTGTGAGTGAAATATGTCCTTTTACATACAGAGGGTGAGCAAAGAAAAGGCCAGGATTTTCAATTACTTATACCATCCAGAAGAAAATTCTCTAGAATAAGCTAAACATATTTCTTTCCTACTTCTTTTGGAGCACAATAAATATATATATATACACATATATATATATATATATATATATATATATATATATATATATATATATATATATATATCTTCAGAAGTTAAAGATGGGAGCTAGCCATTTTCAGATGAGCTCCATCTGAAATTGAAATATAAATGACCCTTAAGGAAAAGCTTCACAGGAGATAGGTTGTTTTAATGGTTGCTTAATGAAGTGGAGTATCACACCGTTTGCTCCATTAGCACAGCGCTTTAACTTCTGAGGGCATCTTTAGTAGCTGGATTCTGCTAGTCAGAAATCAGCTGTGGCGCCCAAAGCCACTAGAACATTTAACTGTGAGAATCGGTTTACTTTGCCTCTATCCATGAATAATTCAACTATTTCATCATTTATGATATTTAGAGCACCTAGGTGTAAATCCCCTTAATTTCCAACAGCAAAACCAGAAAATGAATGCAAAAAATAATGACTAAATAAGGAGAGCCTCAGAGAAAGTTATCTAATGCTCACACTGGTGGGATATCATCTATAATTCTTCAGCAACACCCATGCTAGCCACAAAAACCATCAAGTATTTAGAATCCAAGGTAAAATTTATTAACAATTATTTAGTGTTTACTACATGAATAATCTAATTTAGATACATTCATGCACATTTCATTGTTAGTGAATTTCGTAGATGTGCATAATATGTTGTTTTTTAAAAAGGCCATCTCCATTTCTTCTCCTTTAATTGCTACTCAATTTTCCCTACCACTTGTCTTTCCATATCACCTCCCTTTGGCATATAGCTCCCAAACTATATCCTACTAGAGATCTATGTTCATGTAGCACTGAGAGTGTTAGTGAACACAAACCCCATTTCTAACCAAGAAGTTATCTGCAACTGATAACAACTCGAAAAAAAAAAATTTTCCCCTAACAAACTCTTTTACTGGGGATAGAACTACTCTCATGGTGGTATTGTTTTATAATTTGTTAAACAGAACTAATGATAGTAGTTATCTCCCAGTGATTACTGAGATTAAAACCTAAACACTTATAAAAATTAAACCCATTTAATTGATTTTGTGCTGTCTGTCTATGTGTGGTATAGATAGGGAAGAATGCCTGAAAACTGTCACTATATGACAGTCGACCAATAAAAGTGTTCTTTATCTATTGTATACCACCTCAAAACATTCAACATGAGTGTAGAGATGAAGTATAGACTGAGACTTTAGGGATTTAAACTATTTCACTTTGAACATGTGTACAAACTCACTATAGATGTCTAGAGGTGAACAACTGAAAAGGAAGGAAAAGAAGAAAGAAGTAACAGAGAGGAGTGGAGAAAAGAGGGGACAGGGGAGAGAAAAAACAGGAGAGATGAGAAAATAAAAAAGGTCTTTATTGCGTGCAGTGATGCATCAAGATATTATTGATAGGCTCTTGCAATTAAAGACATAATGAAGTAAAAGCTTAAGTTACTAGGTAAAGAATTTACCAACGATTATTGTTCTAAAACAAGCAAACAATAAAACAGCAATAAAATGATTCCAAATGACATTTGCTATACCCATTGATCAGTGCTGGCTCAGCCAACATCAAAGAAACTTCCTCCTCCCGCAGATGGGAACAAATGCAGAGATCCATGGATGGACATTATATAAAGTTTAATTGGAACGTGGAGCTCAAAATGGGATGTCTCCATTAAATGCCTCCCCTCTGCATTTAAGAAACACTGAGGCAGAAAGAATGTAACAGCTGGAGAGTATCAAGAACACCAAGAAACAAAGCCTCCTCCATCAACATGAGCAAAGCTTGCATGAAATCACAGAGGCTGAAGTCAGCACGGAGTCAGCAAGGGTCTATACAAGGTCCTCTGTGTGTAGTATAGATCCCAAGGTCCTCTGTGTATAGTATAGATCCCAAGTTAGTCTTTTTATGGGATTTCTGAATTGTGAATGAGTAGGTCTGTTTCTTGTGTCTGCTCTTAGGCTCTCTTTCTTCCTTTTGTTTGGCATTAAATTTTGCTTTTTAATTTCATTTTGTAGTGTTATCTCTTAGAAGCTTATTTGTTTTCTAACCAGAGACAGAGAGGGGATTTAAGCACATTCATATAGGTATGAATAAAAATAAAGTTTTAAATTTTTTTTCAAGTAGGGAGGAACTAAAAAGAATTCAGGGAGTCATAATTAGGATATATTATGCAGATATAAAAAATACATTTTAATAAAGAAAAACAAAAATTAGATCAATATAATTGACCAAAAATAAAGGAAGTAGAAAAGTCAGAAGATATAAAAGAGATAAATGTTCATCTTTCACAGTTGATCAGCAATAGATTTGTTAGGACTTGTCATACTAAAGTAAATGATGAGTATATGTATTATTACATGTTTTGATGCAACAACCAGGAGAATTTATAAGTGGAATAACAAAAAGGCTCAGCCTCCGAATGAAATTGAAATAAGGAGAAAGGGGTTAAAACACCATTGCCTTTTGTGTGAATCTTCATCTCATTAAAGCATATTCCACATTGAGCATGGTTAAAATAAAGAATTTAGCTTTTAAGAAGCATTTCTTCTTGCATTATGTACACTTCTTATAAAGAATATCCATTGCCTCATAACTTTTAAAAATAAAACTTTCATTGAAAGCATAAAGCAGCTTAAAACACTTAGAACTTCAATGTCTTTGATTCAGAACACAAACACAGCTTTTCAGATTGATTTTCTTTGTTAAATGATCTTCATGCACTAAGTCATGTTTGACCTCATGTGTTGCATAATGTTCTTTGCATTGTCTCTCACGTTCTTCTTCTGGCAGATGCAGAAGCAGCCAAGGTAATTAAAATAAACAGAAAGGGAGAAATAAACGAAAGCAGCAGCTGAGACTGAGGTGCCCCTCGGGTCTGGAAGATACTGATGCCAAGACTGGGCTGGTTCAGAGCCAGTACTTGTATCTGAAAGAGCAGGTCCGCGTGCAAATGCCTGGACGTCAGAAATCAGACCAGAATAGATCAGCTAGTCTTAGATTTGTCACTTACTTTCTCATTCTTTATTAAACTAGAAGAGTGTCTTTGGAATTAGATACTCAATATATAAATTCTCGCTTACTTAACAAACATTTGTTTAAAATCCTCATGCCAATCAAAATTCTAAGTACTTGGATTACTTTAATGAGTAGAATGGATATAAACCCTCCCAGAGTAATTAATGAGGAGGGAAGAGGGGAGTCTCTTCTCTGATCATTGGAACATTTAGTCAAGACAAGCTAAGTAGACACTGACAACAAGATAAAATATAGAGAAATAGGAACTACCAATGTTCAATAAATAGAGCAAACACTCAAGTGCCTGGTTATCCAGAAGTACATAGCAAGGTGGAAAATAGGTGATATTTATTAGCTTAAGGATTACCTTTACTAATTTAACTTAGACTTGTCACACAACACTAAGCTGTGCCGTGAACTCTCTTTATCATTGCTAATGAGTCCTTACACCATTTCCCACAGCACCCAGTAACACCATTTTCGTCTTCTCTACAAATGAGAAAAGTGAGACTGAGATGTAATAATTCTGTCCAAAATCAGCATCTAGGAAACTAAACTCTGGAGCTAGACAGTAAGCCTCAATATGCTTTTAAACATCACAGCAATGGAGGGAAGAAAGACGGTTTGAAATATGCCTGTTAGGAAAATAAGCATTATGATGCATATTACCATGTAAAATGCTTATATTCGTATCTGTTTATACAAGATTGAGTATATTAGGAAAAATACAATATAAATGAAACAAATACACATAAAATTCAAAAGTAGCAGAATTATCTAGAAGTGGTAAACTTTAAAAAATAAAGTATAGGAGCACATTCTAGATCAATGGTCCTTAGTCTTCCCAATACTAAGACCCTTTTATGAAGTTTCTCATGCTATGGTGATCCTGCAACCATAAAATTATTTTTCTTGCTCCATCACAACTGCAATTTTGCTACTATTATGAATCATCTTGCAAGCCTATGTGTTTTCCAATAGTCTTAAATGACCCTCCAAATAAGTCCTGATCTACAGGTTGAGAACCACTATTGCAGAGGGCTATGTTTTGGTAAAATAAAAAAAGTTGTATTAGTGTGCTTCCACAACTGTTCAATTCAGGAAAAATCTAAATATAAAATACTTAATATAATTTCAAAATGTGTTATATAATGGAAAATAATTCCCATTAATGCATAGCAAAGAGGTTTGTGTATACTCTAAAACATTTCTTTAAAATCCTCTTGCCAGTTGAAATCTAAGCACTTGGCAAAACATATAGATTCTGCCTGATTACCGAGGAAGAAAGAGCAGAGACTTCTCTCAGATCATTTGAATATTGAGTCAATTTGTTTAAGTTCAAATTGTCATCTTTATTAGATTTAATAAAGTAAAGATTCAACATTGCTTACAGAAAAAAATCCCTGTAATTAAAGTAACTGGATTCCAAAGGTCAATCAAACCCTTAGAGATTAGATCATTGATTGGGTCATCATTCCACTGGATACATAGCATACAAATTTCTGTCCTGTTTGTTCTACTCCTGATCGAGAATAATGCTGGCCAATTTTTATGCTGGTTGTTCAAAAGTTGGATGCAGAATGAAAGAACATTAATAACTCTCTTACCTAGCACTCATAAATACTTGTCACATACCAGCTGCCATCCTAAAAGTCCCAGGTGATTAGCAAGCACCTAAACACATAATTGATAAAACAGATATAGGAAATACATTTACAGCAAAGAAAATGATAATGGATTAATCTTCTACAAAACTAAAAAGACGTATTGCAAAGAAGTACAATATATAAGTAATTAGGGGAAATGAATCTAGATAAAATGCAAACTCTTAACAACATTTTAATAAATTCAAAAATATATACTGAGTCTTATAAACAAAGTTTTGAAGAGAATTTCTGCCAAAAATAGCATTGAGAATCAAGTCATATGGTGGTTTTACAAGTATGTCCAATTACATTTCTAAAGATTTATTTATGATTATCTTTTATTGGGTGATGCTGATATAAAAATCAGAAATGAGTGACCAAAATAATTTTGAGATTATAGCATCAAATTTTCAAAAATCTATTAACCCAATATAGTCAAATAAATATTTGGAAACATGAATAAAAGCTCATAAATAAAATGTGTGTGTGTGCGCGCGTGCGCGCGCGTGTGTGTGTGTGTGTGTGTGTGTGTGTGTGTGTGTGTGTGTGTGTGACTGTATGTATGTAACATGATGATATGGCAAATCCGGACAGTTTAACATCAACAGTTTTACTTAAGTGCTTAATCTTTTAATTCATAAAGACTATTTCAACAAGCCTTAAACCATCATTTGATAATTAGACTCATCACAATTGCAAGCAATTTTCTAAGGTAAGTTGAAACATTGTAAAACTGCTACCTGGATAAGATATGCAAAAACAAGTACTAAAATGTTGCTCTAGAAAAAATATTGTAAGTGCATTCCCATTAAGCTTAGGAATAGTTGTGTCTCTAATACCCCGGGGATCAAGTCTGTGTTTAATAAATTATTGAAATCTTCTCTGTACAATGAGATCAAAATGAAAGGTACATAAACAAAGTAGTCTGAGGAGAAATGGGGCCTTATGTAATTGAATATAAACTTAAACTTGGTCATCTTTTGGTAACTTTCCAGTCAAGTTTACACCTCCAGTTTCCACACATATGGCATTTATGTCTCTCGGCTTGACTATATTCCTCCTTGTGTCCAGATCAGTGTCCAAATCTATGGGTGTTCCAAAAACACCACTGTCAACAGAAGTGCGTTCCAGTCTCCTATCTAAGTCAATGACATGATTCATTTGTTTCTCTGTCACTGAAGAGGAAATCTTGAACTAATCTTTAATGGTTGCCATTTGACATTAGAACAAATGACCTTTTGTTTGTGCTCTTTTGAGTCCCAAAGACATTAATTATACTGAGGTAATTATAGAGTAAGATATTTCAGAAATAATGGGAACAATAATTGTAAAACATCAAAGAGAAAATGGCATCTATCAAGTAAGTGGCAAGTGTTGTTTGGTTCAAAACCTGAGTGGTAATCTGAAGACAGGTCCCCACTTTAGTGACAGATTAGGGCTTATAAATTCAATAGAGATCTGGCTGGTGTACAAGATAGCATATGAATGATGCGTATGTCTATATTATATGTTACAGAGGTTGTCAATGAAGGTAATAAACATATGCATGAATCAAAAACAGTGGGGTTTAATTTAAAAATGTAGATAATACTTTTATATTACCAAATGATGGAAATAGGGGGAAATTACACCAAAATAATAATTACACACTCATGAACACATGAGATAACTAATTGTGTACACTGGATTGTGAAATACAATTATTAATCTAAAATGTGAACATGAAGTTTAGGCAGATGTGATGGCAGAAGATTAGGGAAATTATTGGAAGGAGAGAGCAAGGAAAGGATATGGTTAAGACAAATTCATACTGTGTGCATGTATGAAAATTTCAATATATGTGTATTATATGTTTAAGTATATATGAGTATTTTCATTTCTTATTACAGAGAAAAAACCCAAAGTGATTGTCCTTTCTATTAAAAGTCATAAGGTCCAAATGGACTTCATTGAACTAGATAGATACTCAGGGAGTTCTTTAATAATGACTATTCCCATAACTCCTATCTACCCAGATATGTATCTACTACTCTTTCTATGTTTCTTCTTGTCCTTTACACCTTACTATGATGGAAACTTATGCAGCTAGGATAGCTTCTCTTTGGAAATGAGTGGATTATATAGACTCATTTTCTCCTAAATGAAAGCATAATCAGACAAATAAATAAAAGTAAACAATAAATAAATAAAGCAAAGATAAATGCACAGAAGAAAACAAACACAATGCAAGTGGATTTCTGCTCTTATTATGGAGAGCACTGTAACTTTAAATGAGTTATTTTTCTCATACCTGTTATCATGAATATAACAGAAAAAAACCTGGAATGAGGATTTACAAAGATATTTGATTGGTAGAAGGAAATCCTTACACATACTTGATAAAATCCTGAACTAATAATTTCATTATGGAAAACAGTTTTGGGATCCCTAAGCATTAAAGGTAGAATTGCCATAGAATCCAGCAATTCCACTACTGGTTATGTATATAAAGTATCTAAAGTCAGGGTTTGAAGATATTCACATTTCAGGGAACATTGCAACACTGTGCACAGGTTCAAGATATGGAACCAGCTCAAATGTCTATCAGTAAATAAATGGACACATGTAGTCATATATTGGCACCTTTGCAAAGAATGGCATTTTGCTATCTTACTCATCTGGAGGACATAGTGCTAATTGAAATAAGCTAGATATACAAGTACTACATGAGAGTATAAAGATATAAATCAGTCAGTCTGTAGAGCGAGAAAACAGAATGCTGGTGACTGGGTGCTTAGCATATGGCAAGTAGAGAGGTTCGAGTCAAAGGGTGAAAGGTGTCAAGAACACAAGACAAGTAAATCCTAAGAATTCATTGTGTGTACTGCAACTTACAGTTAAGAGTACTCTTCTGTATATTTAAATGGTTGTTAGCATGTAATCGTATGTTAATTTTATTTTAAATATTGATATCAAAAATGTTAATAACAACATTTTGTAAGGGACCAATAGAAAATTCTGAGAGGTGATGATTATTTTTAAACATGTAGATTGAGCTAATGAACCTGTATGTAAAACCATTATTCAAATACATTGGATATACAGATTGTATATATTAAATATGTATGGATGCCTTGGGAGGTGGATCAGTGTATAACTGTTGCTGTGCAAGTGTGATAAACAGAGGTCACTTGAAAAGCCAAGAAGTGTGGTAATAAACTTGCAATCCCAACATGCAGGGAGTAAGGGAAGAGAATCTCATGCATATTTGCCAAAATAGGAAGCAGCAGGTTCATTCACCAGGAGATCCTGCCTGAGTATACAAGATGAGGAGTAATGAGAGATGCCCAGTGGCAACCTCTGGGCTCCACACATGTCCTGCCACACACTTGCAAACACATACATGCATGAATACATGCCACACATACATATACATGCAAAACAACTTTAAAATAGTCCAATTACTTATAAATTAAACAAACCTTAATAATCAATATTTAAAACAAGTAAACGAAGCCATTCAGAAATACATTCGAATTGGGGGGTTCTATTTGAATGTCAATTATGTGTGTATTTTTCATATTACCATCCTAATTAGTATTTCATGTTACAAAACTTTGCTTAACAGAAAAATAGGTAAAACTTGTACATATTAATGCTATACTTCTGAGTCAATACAAATGAGTTATGTGAAAGAAGAAACACAATTTTTAGAATATATTTGGGATCCTCTTATCTTTGGTATAATTGGTGTTTTAAAATTATACAACTTAAATGTTATTCTGAAGAAATAAATCAAGGTGTTGTACATTAAAATTCTTCAAATATATGAACAAGACTTAGGTTTGTTAATAGACTATATTTAATTTCTAATGGACCTTGTTATTATTATCACCTAAAGAAGAAAGTGTTAGCCTTTTGATAATGAAGTTAATGATGTCCACACAAATAAAGATCAAAGAGAGTGATGTTCAACTGTGTAATTTTATAGTCCCTATCTTTTACTCATAAACAGCTTCACAGAGGAACAATTCAATATTTAGTAATTGTTTCATCATTGAGTAGAAAAATGCTTTAGTCAATGGCTACTCAAGTTTTCTAGGTTCCTGTAGAATCAGAACCATCATTAAGAGATTAAAAGGAACTGGTAGGGCATAAAAATATGGAATTAAGATAGACACTAGCAACCACTGTTTAGTACACAGTATAACAGCAAACAATAGTGATAATTATATTTTATATAAATATATAATATATTATTGTATGTAATTGTACCACATTATACATTTCTGTAATTTTTATTACTACAGCAAAATATTTTAGACTTTGTAATCCTATTATTATAATAGATAAGAATAGTGTGTTTTTTAACTGGGATGCAGAGAGGAGAACTACAGTCCACGTACAGCCTAGTATAGTGGTCCAGGTGCTGTGCACTTAGCCCTAGACAAGACTCCAATGACTCTCTTCGTCTTTTTCCTCAGCCTCTCTCCTCTCTTCTCCCTGGTTTTCTCCCTCCTTATTCTTTTCCTCTTCATCTTGCTGTCCTCAGAACAACTGCACTTATAAGCACATGGAGACAAAGAAAAGCCTTTTGTGAACTCTCTGTACAAGGACCCAGTGTCTGTTGTTTTTTCTAATTTGTACTCAAGGTTATGTAAATGTGGACTATTTGGAAGCTGACTCTGCAACAGTGTTAGGAAAGGACATTTTTAGGTTTCAGTTTCGGCTGGCTTTCTTTCAGTTTTGTAAACAAAGATAATCTAGGGCATTTGGCATGCTTTTATCTATGCTGGAGAGGTTATGGGGTTTATTTCTCCTTAGAGAAAGACAAGTGTTGCTATTGAGGTGAATAAGTGAAAACTTGACAGAGGTATGAGCAGGCTCTCTGTAGAGTAGTTTTAGTTCACAACTGGTCACACCTTGAACAAAACAGCTGTCTGCCTAAATTCACCAGTAGCAGTAAGATATAGTTAACCTAGACCATCGAATTAAAAATGTGAGATTCTTTTCAGAACATAGAGCCTATGTGATTTAATTCAGGGAACTAGATAGGACCAAAGACTCTATGAGAAGATGAGGTAGGGGTCCATACGGAAATAGAAACTGAAGAGGTGCCTAGAACAGAAAGAAAAAGAAATTAACCACTCAGGAGCAACTTGCCAAAACAAAATACATGAGTTACATACAGTAGCCAAATTCAGAGACAGAAGTAAGATGAGAATATCTGGTGAAGAATCAGGGGCAGTGCTCAATGCATTATAGCATTCAGTTGAGAAGATTAAGGCATTTAAGAGATGAATAACAGTGATAGACACACAGTATCATATAATGCCAATGTACTGTGCATTTTAAAACCTTTAGTACTGAGCTGGGGGTACCGGTCACTTTTAGAGTGCTTTCCTAGCAAGCTCAAAGTCTTTGGTTCACTCCCCAGCACTTCATAATTAAAGTGACGCACACTTTAATTCCAGCACTGAAAAAGAGGACACATGAGTCTAAGAGGTTCAAAATCACCATGTACTTCACAGCAAGTTAAAGAGCAGCCTGGGTTATACAAGAACCTGTTTCAAACAGTAAACAAACAGAGCCAGAAGGAAATGTCAGTTGGCAAAGTGTTTTCCTCACACACAAAGGCATGGGTTCATTCCCCAGAGTTCATGTTAAAGGGGACAGGGCAGAGTCACTGAAGAGATCACTCAGTGGTTGAAATGCATCTGCTTCTGTTGCAGAAAACCAGAATTTGTTTCCTAGGACAAACATAGGGTGTTTACCACCACTTTTCAATGCAGCTTTAAGAGGATCAAATGCCTTAGACTCTGAAGAAAATCACACACACACACACACACACACACACACACACACACACACACACACACAAAGTTGTGTAGGTTTAATTGATTACAAATTATTTACAGGACCACACACATTCCTTACAAAAATGTAATGGATATAAACGCATGACTGATAAACTCAGAGTCATCAACCATGTGCCCATATTGCATTAATGATAGAAATCAAAGCACTTCTGCTCTATGCCATCTGACCATGAGCAAGTACAGAATTAGATTCTCTGCTTTTCCCTCACAGTGTTTTCAGTCAATTCTGTCTTTCTGTTCTATGGGAATTAGATTGAGCTTTCTTTATAGCTGTCTTTACGTTCTGTCTGTCTCTGTCTCTGTCTTCCCTTATGAAAATGTTTCGATGTCTCCTTTAATGAACGGCACCAAAAGCATCACCTTGGGAAGTAAGAAGGAATAACTCACAGAAATCTTTAGCAGAATTTCACAAGGGTAAAAAGTCACTGACTCCAATTAACTCTAAATGACCCTGATAACAAACAGCATTTCAAACATCATTGCAAACATACTTATCAAACTATATCAGCATTGTATCAACTATTTAGTGTATATTTGCTTCATTACATTGCTTTCTATCTATATTTGCTGTTTAATCAATGGCTAATATTACATCTATAAACAGACATTCACTTCTCTTGGGTAAGGGCATGGGAGAATAGATAATTTAAGATTACAGTGGTTTTCCCATCCAGAGGAGAGGTGTCCGCACAGGAGGGCTTTCACTGCCTGAGCTGGTGAGGGAGCCATCTTTGCTCCAGGTTGCCCAGGCTCCAGTCTGCAATGGTGAGTGGGGACTGCAGAAGCTACACAGCTTCTGGGCCAGGCAGAAGCAACACAGCTTCTAGGACAGACCCCAATTTGGGCTCCGGACATCTGGGCACCTTCTCTGCCAGAGGAGACATGGCCACCCAGGAGGTCCACCAGAGCAGGTGAGAGAGCCATATTGTGTCCAGGGTCCCTTGGAGACTAGTCTNTGNAGGTGAGTGTGCAAACTGCAGAGGCGACACATCTTCTGGTACAGGCCCCATTTTGGGCCTACATCTTCAGCCAGGGGGCAGGTCTGAATGCCAGAACTCTGTGCACCTTCCCTGCAAGAGGGGAGCTTGCCTGCAGAGATTACTCTGACCACTGAGACTCAGGAGAGAGCTGGACTCCCAGGGTCACGTCAGCAAGCACTTTTTGCCATCTGCAATTGTGTCTGGGTTTGGTGACTATATGGGATGGATCCCCAAGAGAGGAAGTCTCTGGATGGCCTTTCCTTCAGTCTCTGTTTCACATGTTGTCTCTGTATTTGCTCCTGTGAGTATTTTGTTACCCCTTCTAAGAAGGACTTAAGTATTGACACTTTGGTCTTCTTTCTTCTTGAGCTTCATTTGGTTTGCAAACTGAGGACACTTGAATGGCTGAGAAGCACTTAAACAAATGTTCAACATGCTTAGTCATCAGGGAAGTGCAAATCAAAAGCAACCCTGAGGTTCCACCTCATACCACTCAGAATGGCTAAGATCAAAACTCAGGTGACAGCAGATGCTGGTGAGGACATGGGGAAAGAGGAACACTTCTACATTGTTGGTGTTGTTGCAAGCTGGTACAACCACTCTGGAAATCAGTCTGGCAGTTCCTCAGAAAATTGGACATAGTACTACCAGAAAATCCAGCAATTCCTTTCCTGGGTATATACCCAGTAGATGTTCCAACTTGTAATAAGGATACATGCTCCACTATGTTCATAGCAGCCTTATCTATAACAGCCAGAATCTGGAAAGGACCCAGATGTCCCTCAACAGAGGAATGGATACAGAAAATGAGGTACATTTACACAATGGAGTACTACTCAGCTATTAAAAATAATGAATTTATGAAATTCTTGGGCAAATGAATGTATTTGGAGGATATCATCCTGAGTGAGGTAACTCAATCACAAAAGAACACACATTGATATACAGTCCCTGATAAGTAGATATTAGCTCAGCAGTTCAGAATACACATGGTACAGCTGTATTAATAATGATATTCTACTATACTCATAGCTTAGTGCCTATCCCAATCACCATCAGAGAGGCTTCTACCAGCAACTGATGGGAAGAGATGCAGAGATCCACAGCCTGTGGAACCCTAGAGAAGAAGGGGAGGAAGTATTATAGGAGCCAGAGGGGTCAAGGGCACCACAGAACAAAGCCCACAAAATCAACTAAGCAGGGTTCATAGTGTCACATAGGGACTAAAGCAGCAAGCACAGGGCCTACCTGTGTCTGCACCAAGTCCTCAACATATATGCTATGGTTGTGTAGCTTGGGGTTCTTGTGGGACTCAGAACATTTGCGGGAAATGTCTCTGACTCCTTTCCCTGGTTTTGAGACTTTTCTTCCTACTGGGTTTTCTTGTCCAGCCTTGATATTAAGGTTTGTGCCTAGCATTATTTTAACTTTTATGTTGTGTTTGATTTATATTTCTGTTATGCCTGGTCTTTTCTGAAAGAAAATGGAGCAACAGTGGAGAGGCAGAATTGGAGACTGAGGAATGGAAAGGGGGGACTGAAGTTGGAACGTATTGTATTAAAGAAAAATAAATAACAAGAAAATATATTTCAAAAGAAAAAAGAAAAAGGAAACATTTTTTCCATTTGAGCTATCTCACAATCATGGACCTTACTTTTATTATATAACTACTACTATCAAACCTTCTATTACAGGTACAATATTATAACATTGTTTCAATATTCACTCCATGGTCCATTTACTATTTCAGTCATCTCTTGTGGCTAAAATGTTTGTTGAAATATTGTATCCTGCATAATGTTCAGTAGGGTACAAATCATGACAAAATGTATCCTCAGGTACATATCAATGGATATACCTCAGTTTGCTATATGGAATATGACACCAGGTCAACTTATTTCTCTTTCTTTAAAATAAATACCTAGCTAAATTATTACTAATTGTATGACATTTCATATTCATAGATAACATGCTAATTCCAAACTAGCTTTATCTCAATATCCATTACTTATATGTATATCAAATCATAAAATAACAATGAATTGTTCTGAAATCTACAAATATTAATCTGAAATTAGTATTTATACCACTATTATATAGAGAGATAGCTGTTAGTTAGGAAGGGAAATACTTAGCACAACCACTGTATTGAGGATATAGAAATCGGTACATGGTAATCTACTTCTTAATAATATTTTTATTTACTCCTTGGCAACTTCAAGCCCATAAAAAAATAACATGATCATATGCCCTTCAAGATCTCTCCTTATACTCACTCTAAGTGAATCACTCCAAAACCATTTTCTCCCCCCATTTTTAAGTTTTTTATATCCACTGACTCCAGTGAGTGCTGTTAGCATACAGTTTTGCAATATTCCAGTGTCTACACCCCAAAAGAAAAAAATACTCTCTTTATGGCAGTGCCTTCAAATTCAAATGTTTTCCCAGCTAGGAATGTATCTTCAGGAAAGCTTTCCCATCTACACTAGAATTATCAATGGCTTAATCTTGTGCAGGTCTTGTGGACTGTAACTTCATGAACACAATGATAATGTAGTGCCCAGAGGATAGCATTTCACAACACTCCTGTGCATCCAGCTCTTACATTCCTCCCATACCATCTTCCGCAATATTCTGTGAGCTTTGTAGAGGTTGATAGATGTTCTATTTAGGTTTGGCCACTAACTATCATTAATTATCATCATTTAACCAGTTATTAGTCTCCACTTTTTTTTTATTAGATCCAAAAGAAGTGTCTCTGACCAAGACCAAGAGGAACCCTGATATGTAGTTATATAATTTATGAGAAATTGATAATTATACTGCATGGATCAATGATGCTCAAGTCTTTACTTTCATCCTGAGTTTCTATCATTCACAACCCTCTCTTAATTTTCATCAAAATCCCTCCTGAGAAACCTACACAATAAAACCTATTGATAAGAGAATGCTAACATCTAAATTTGACTTCCTGAAACAGTCACAATGTGAGCACAGAATATTATTTATTGATAGAAAACACATAAGAAAAAAGTGAGAAGTTGTATTTTCTTTTTCTCTTTGTACATGTGCATCTGTGTGCATATGTATATGTTTATGCATTTGTTCACATGAGCTTGAGTATGTACATGCATGTATTCTGCATACATGTGTTTCTTTGTTCATAATCACTGAGTTATTTAAGAACATAACATCATTTAACAAAACAACTTGATTTTCTGTATGCAACATCTATGCATAGAAATAACACTGTTTTTTTGTAAAATCATGTCATTTCTCTCTCTAGAAGTTTGAATATGCAATTATTCTCAAACAAAATGCTTCTTCTCTTAATCCAATTTATGTTCTGCTGTTTATAGTCCCAATCAAACATATCATTAACAGACATTTACCATAAATTTTACTCTTTTTTTTCCACTACTTTCAATGTTCTTGCTTTTATACTTGTATCATCTCTGTCTTGAGATTCTGAGAGCCAGTAAATGATCTTGTAAAGAATAAGTGAAAGAGCACAATGTATTTGGTGTGCAGGTATCTGTATTCCTCTACTTTTCAATCACAAGGATAATTCTCCTGAATTGTTACTTCTCAAACTGATTGTTAGGAATTCACAAAACCATGTGACTTTGTTTAGAAACAAGTGGAAAATCTCCCTCATACCCTCCTAACAACTACATTTAAGTCACTGCCCAGTCTAGATCACTACATAGGCAGATATGATAATCCTAAAAGCCTTCAATTCATTGTGCCAGCTATTGTTGACAGGTTGCAGGCAGTTAACATACAGCATCAAATTCATACCTATTTAATGACCACTGTGAAATAAAGAATCGGGTTACATTGACATCTCATACACAAAGACATTTTACACATTTTTATACATATACATGTGCACTGAGTCCAAAAGAGATCACATGATTCTCTGCTCTATCATTCCCAATCTTATTCTATGAGTCAAGGCCTCTCAATGAGCCTGGAACTAGGCTACTGTCCCCGTGATCCTCAGTGTCCTCATCATTTCCTAAAGGCTAGTGGTCCAGCCCCAAATGGTATAGATTTTTACATTGCTGCTAGCAATCTGGACTCAGTCCTCACACTTGTACAGAGTGAACAATTCATGCCTACTAAATCATCTTTCCCACCCCAGTATTCATGTTTTGATAACCCGTAAGCATTTTATGTGGTATTTTCCAATGTGGAAATATGACTTCTGAAACTTCTAGAGATAACGCGTGTTGTTCCTAGATGGTAGGTTTTTCAGAAAACCTTCATGAGCTGTCTGTATAGAAACTGAATCGAACTCTTGTTTGTAAATGACTGACAGATAGTACTTTTCTTCTGACTTCATAAAACTTGCTTTAAATGGTAAGAACATCGCAGTAAACCACTTATCAGAAATACCCATCTATATTTCCATATACGACCAACCTTCCAAATTCAACACGGAGATTATGTCACATCTCTAGAGTATAGGAATGACACTTTTGAGAATCAAAATCGTACTTGAATCTCTATAGTACTTGAAACAGTTTTTGATCACCATTTTATTGCAAAAATACCAAGGCCTAGTAACTCCTAAGACAATTTCACTTGGACAGATTTGATTAAGATTATGAATGCTGTTATAACCAGAAGTGAGTTTTCTAATTCCTAATGTGGACTAATGTAATAGAAACTAAGAGATGGATTAAGCAAAATTCAAATGATTTCTATCTCACAAGTGCCCACAGATGTGAACATTTTTAGGCTGATTAAACAGCTCTTTGGTGAGATAGAAACGTAGGAAGAGTCTCCTGGGGAGACATACTTTATTTGCTCTTCATCATATCTGCTTAAGCACAGTTCCTGAAGGAAACATATAAGTTAAGATTTAAAGAAGCTTAAACATAAATTTGAATAAATTGCAGATATGAACATGATTATTGAAAGCCCTGGAAATAAACCACTGCAGTCGACCATGGTGTCTGTTTATACTCCATCTTTACCATCTTACTGCCCCTTCCTGTCTCTCTGCTTTGTCTCTCACCTCCACAAGGGCATTGCCCTAATTTTAATTTGAATTGCACTTAAAGTCTTGTGCTTCTCACCACACAGTAGATATCTTTCTCATATGTCATTCCATTTTAACTTTTATTTCTCTCTGTCACTCATACATCATGAATTCCAGCCCATTATTCATGTAAATTACAATGCTAAATTGGTAATCACTGACCGGCTACTAGGTATTCATGAACATTAAGGTACAGGTTTTGTCCTTTAATTACAAACACAGATGGGTCATAGCCAGCAGAAGGAACCCCTGATGAGCATCTAGGAATTGGCCAAAGCTTTGGGGAAAAAAAAGCAGTAAACTTAAGTTTGCAAGGTCCCAGGATGCAGACACATTGCAAGGTTACTTGGAGGCACATGTTGACTTGGTGACTAACAATACATTTGGTCCTTGGGGGAATGAAAGGAGCACAGAAATGAATGAGAAATGAGGGAGGGTGGCACATCATTTTAGTGTGGTGCATCAACATTGAGGGGTGTAGAGTGTTTTCACTGGTTTTCTCACTTTTTAACTCTTATCTGTCTCACCGCACTCAACACAAACTTGCTAAAATACACTTCTGATAACCTAGGCCCTCTGCTTGAAGTACTTAAGAGTCAATAGGCTTTTGAGATTGTTCATCACGATTGTTGAAATTGAGAATGCCTCCAAGCCACCTATGATCCATTCTTGGGACCCATGTGATAGAAAAAGGAAAGGAAAGACTACTAGAGGTCGTATTGCTATGTACACATGTGTCACACATGTGTACCCATAGACACATATACACAAAATATATGCACAATAAATAAATAAACAAGTAAATAAATGAATAAATAAATATCCAGAAACAGCACATAATGCACAATGGAACCCAAAAATTAATATGTAACTATACAATTTGGTTTCTGTTTTACCTTTTCCTAATATATGTTATTTTACATAGTAAGTATGTTACCACTCGCAGAGTGAATTCCAGACTTCACTCTGGTAAAAGGTTTTGCCTGAGGTTTTATTTTTTTTTTGACATTCAAAAAAGTTTTCTTAATTGTAGTCACATGTTTAAACAAAAGTACTGGAAATTTTACTCCATTTCAAAATGTTGGCCAAGCCTTCCATGTAAGTCACCATATAAAAGAGGTTCACTACATATGTTCACAACATACTTAGTTGACTTAATTCTCACATAGTAAGGTTATACCACATCAAATAGATTGATGTGGACTTTTAGATAGTATATTTTCCTGTGTTTTGGTTATTATTGTTTTAGGTTTTATAACCTCTAAGAAAATTGTTTAAATTAAAAATGATAGATAACACCAGCATGGGAATTAACCAGATCTTTTATTTAAATGTCTAGGTTTGTGTAGTTATGGATAAAACATTGATACAAATATGGACATTCATGTATTTAACTATATTTATACTTACAGTTTTTAACCTTAATCTTTAAAAATTAAAATAAAAAACTAAAGTAAAATAACTATCTTAGAGTTAAAAGGTAATCTCACAGTATTGAGAGGAACATAAACTTGTTCCATCAAACACTGAAAGCCAAATGACATTATGCCAGCAACTTAAATTTCTATTTCCCTGTGAAATGCAGAAATCCCTGAGGACTTATGGCAGTCTTGTCCTATCAATGGGGATACCACACTGATCAGTGCTGAGATGGAGACTGTCCACTGTCATTTACTGCTCTATCTTCATGGATTGAAGCAGGGTTGGAAAGGGAATGAATTCCGTGGGTTAATCTCCAATTGAGCACTTGCAAGGAAAGACTGATATTTCAGAGCTTCGCAGCTTGCTTTCAGAAGCAGGGGATGATCAGGTTGTTACACTGTCTGAATTGCAGTTCATTCTGGAGAGCCACAGAAAACCTTCTGATGGTTTTCAATTATAATATGAGAAAAAATGCTATCCATAAACCTTCAGGCTCTATA
The DNA here is from genome assembly GCF_900095145.1 of Mus pahari. NCBI lineage: Eukaryota > Metazoa > Chordata > Mammalia > Rodentia > Muridae > Mus > Mus pahari. Next base: position 78,470,476 of record NC_034604.1, on the reverse strand, counting down.
TTTTAAAACTCTATTTGGGATATTACACAGCTATCAAGGAAAATGGACTATGAGGAAGAAATGGAATAGAAAAAAAAAGGAGTACAAAAACTCAAAAGTCAAGAAAGGATGCTGAAAATACAACAAGCCAGAAGCTGTATTCAGGACAGCAGACTGGCTTCTCAGTAAGCATTTTATAAGATGGACAAAGGAGTGAAACCCTGTTGTAGCCACAGTGTCAGGCACTAGCACCAACAAATAAACCCTCTACCTTCACTCCCGTGAGATCCCAGTGGGAATATTAACAAGTCAGCTGCTCAAGCAATAGTCCTCTGTGGTTTGTCCATAATGGCTAATGTGAAATATGTTACCTGTTAATGTAAGCTCATAGATTCATTATTCAATCTGTACACAACCACTAATTAAGTATTTATTGCACATTTAAAAATTGTCATGAGGATACAGGTTCTTCCTTAGTTATTGCCCATAAACCATCATTGTGCAGTTCAACTTAATGACCTATCCTAACAAAAACAAACAAACAAACAAACAAATAAAGAAGAAACAATGAACAAATGATACAGTGTAGTTTGAATTATAAGATAACATTTCTTAAAATTTTTATATAAAGATAAAAGCAGAGAATGAGAACTATATGCAAAGTAAACATAATGTGTATTAAAATATTTGCCAATATACTGAAGTTAGAAATAATTACACTCTAGCTGTCAGGAACAGCAAAAGAAAATGGAACTTATTAGCACTAAAATGTACAACAGGAAGTGAACTAGTGTGTGTTATTTGTCATTTTTTGTTTCTCACAGAATGCCTCAAACATTGCAGGTGTGATCTTAAATTTTCCATTATCTTTGTTTTGTTTTCAATTATTTTAATGCATTAAAATTAAATATTGTTACGTCATGTCCTCCTCCCTATTTCTTTCTCCAATTCCTCCCATGTCTACCAACTCTGTTTTAAATCCATAGTCTGTTTTTCATTGACAAGTATTGTAGCATATGTACGTGTATATATAGGAATATATATATATATATATATATATATATATATATATATATGTGTGTGTGTGCATACATACAATTCAATTGTATTTAAATGAATATATGTGATATAGATAGATGATAGATAGATACATAGATAGATGCATTATATATGCTTTGAAAGTAAGCCAAGGAAATTTTATTATTTGCATGTATTAGCCACTGACAAGTAGTGAAAATGATGTTATGGAAAGAAAAGAAAATGGATCATATGTACATATACATGTGTATATATGTATATATATATATA
>NC_034604.1:78435487-78468662 GCF_900095145.1 Mus pahari | reverse complement strand
TTTTTTTTTTTTTTTTTTTATGTTGATGTTAGCCTTTCTGAGTGGGGTGAAATGAAATCTCAAGGTTGCCTTTGCACTTCCTGGATTGCTAAGGATGAAAACTGTGTTTGGTTTGATTTGGTTTGGTTTGGTTTGGTTTGGTTTGGTTTGGTTTTTGGCCATTTTTAAATTCTTCTGTTGAGAACTCTCTGCTCTAATTCTTAACCCATTTACAACTGGGACTTTTTTTCTTGAATCTTTGTGTTTTGAGTTCTTTTTACATACTGGATAGTAATCCTGGGTCTGATGTATACATGGCAAAGTCACTCTCCAATTCTGTGCTATGAATATTAAGTAAGGCTTGTGGTTATGTTGATGAACAGGGAAGTAGAGCAGGGAAGGCTAGCACCAGAAAGTGAATTTTTCATATTGTAATGAAATTGCACAATTAGGTAAAATAGTTTATTGAGCATTTTCTAGATCACTGTTGCTTTCCTGAACTCACTACAGCTGTATCTACATAACACATGTAAAAGCTAATCACTGATAGACACGGTAACCTAGATTGGGAGGGATCCATGAAACTCCACCACTCATTGCAGGACTATTGATAGTTACAAGTTGTTGGGAAGGTATTTTCATGTTCTTCAGTGGTATAGCACTGATTAAATTCAGTGGAGTACATACAAAAAGAGGAATTAGAAGTAGAATAGGGGTCTTGTTGGGAGAGAAAAGAGGAAAGAAGAGCGGAACAGAATGTAAAAATGTGGAAAATTCATTATGCAAATAAATAAAACTATCAAACAGTCACAAAAATTTAAATTTTGTGAATGAATTTAAAAATTTGGACATAAGAATTTCCGTTGATGTCCTTTCATTTATGTTTTCTCTTACATTAATCCTCTATCACAGCTCTTATTTAAGAATAAAATCAGTTTTGTTTCCAGCACAGATCATGGAAAATGAGTTGAATTTTAATCAAACAAAAGAATAAAATTCCAAAATTAAAAAGGCAATAAAGAGATTCATCTAGTTTAGTTTTTGATGTGTTAATGTGACAATTTACTAAGAGCTATAATAGTTTAGGATCCAAGAGTGAGGCTCCATAGGGCTGGCAGATGCATGACAATTTTGTAGCTTCCGCTTTATAAACATGACTCACACTGAAGACAGAATTCTCAGAAATTTCTTGAAAAACAGAACTATAAGTTACTGGAGACACTCTACTTGGATCCCCTTTCCTATTCTCTATGGAGAAAAGTCTTTGACCTTAAGGAGAAGTATCATCAAAATCCTGTTATCTGAGATATTGTGAGTGTCTGGTTGTAGTTATGATGTGAAGAGCATCATAAGGTAGGGGACACAGATACCCCCAGTCAGAGTCACCTGTGAAAGACGCAGAGCACAGTCTGTGTTCTAACCTAGGGCTTATAAAGACTGGCAATTATCTTCTTTATTTTTGAAACTGAATTCTCCTACCGAGAAGCTGAAAAGAATATAACCGAGCATAAAAAATGTATCAGATATCTTCATTCTAGAGAGATAGAACACAAAACAAAGGGCTAAAGCCAAGTAGTAGGTACATACTGATGAAAATGACATTTGGATATAGACTGTACATCATAAACATGACGACTGGATTAAACTGAAGCATATGAAATGACAAGTAGACTTAATTTATGAGTTAAAATGCAATCTTCTAGTAGAAAGATAAGATTCTACAAAACCCAAGAAGGAATTGGGTAGTAATACTTGCTGCTCAAACATTAGAATCTGAGTTTGGATCCCTATTAGCTACATAAAAGCCAAGTTTCATCATGTAAGTAGCTCCAGGAGAATTGTTGGGTGTCACTGGCTAAACACCCTACACAAAATATGGTGAGACTCAGGTTCACTTGGAGAGGGTGTCTCAAGAGAATAATAAGGGAGGGTAATAAAAAAAAGATATATGATAACCTCATATGTTCATGGTGCACAAACCTGTATGCATCCTTCATGCATACACATGACCACATGCATGCTATACCCTTCCCCTACATACAACATACAAGGAAACCTTGAAAGTCATCAATGAGTTTTCTGCCTTGATTGTGATCATATAACCTAAGTATGTAAATATACCCAAATTCCAATATTTTATGCATTATTTTTACTTTTCTGGAGCATCAATTATGCATTATAAAAGCTTAAGAAAAACCCCTGGTTCTACACAAAAAAAGGGAAAAGAAAGAATTAAAAAAAATTAATTATTGTAAAATTCATTTCTTCTGGCTTTAATTGCTTTAAAAATAATAACTAGTAAAAATTACAATGGTATGTTCTGTGTTTATATATGAGTAAAACAAAAACATGACAAATCAGCATGAAAGATTGACTTGTACAGTCGTGAGCTTTAATTTGCTTTTAATGTCTGCAAAGCAAAATCAACAAAAAACTTAGTTGCTTCAAATAGTATGTATTTACTTTTACTTTTTCAGTTGTTGAAACAGAAGTCCAGGCATGGCATGATTGGTTTATCTTCTCTGCAAAATCAAGTTGTCTATTTAGCTTGACCTACTGGGATTTGAGGATCTCTTCGAGACTTGAATGTTACAGCTGTTAACAGAATCTAGCCATCTGTGTAGTGTTTAGGGTCCACATTCAGATAGACGTCATGCCACATTTGGCTTTCATCTGTGACTTCTAACTTCAAATCTTCAGATGTGAGTAAATAGCACGTAGGGAAAGCCACAAGCCTGTAGAAGGAAATCAATAAGAGAGAAAACTAGCAGAGTAAAGGTAGTGTGTAATCGAATTGGGAAAACAAGGGAGGGGGAATTGACTGGAAGGAAGAAGAGAGGTGAGCACAGAAGAGATTGAGAGAAACAAAAAAAAACCAAACAAAACAAAAAGCAAACAGAACAAAAACATAGCACAAAGATGTCCAAAAGGGTCACAAGGAGTCATACCTGTTTACCAGATAAAGCACATAATATCTATAAATATGTGAGAGAAAGAGAGAGAGATTAAATGACAATTTCCCACCTAGTTGAGAATGTTTGCAGAAGAGCAGTAGACAAACAACAAGATCCCTAACCTCAGGTGTAACATTCACCCTTATGAGTTGCTAATTGTAGAGGAGAAACAGGCCTTGTGCACCCAGATAAGCACTAGAAAAGCCAGGAAAGGCAAACGCACAGCTCTGCTCTTCAATGGACTGAGGTATGTAGTGCTCTTCCTGTAATGCCAGGAATGATGTATTTCACAGTCTGATTACCCTTTGTTGTCTGACAAGACAGGCTCTGCCCATATCTTCTACATTTATGGTTTTACTAATCTCAGATCCTTTCCCCTTAAAACCTTGAGTACTAGTTTTAGAACATGAAACCCATTCTTGTTAGTGAAGTCACTTGTGATTCACAGCATGCTAAGTGACTTTTATGCTTCCCTAAGGCCAGGATAATCCTGACACTCACAAGTGCTATGTTTAACTCAGTCAAGTTCCGAGACCCTAAATCTTGGGCACTAGTTTTAGTCAACAATGATCATTCTTTGTAAAGAGTCTCAATGCAAGTATGTCTTAAATTGTGTTAAAATGGGTTAATTGTAATCTTAATAATTTTTCCAATATGTACTGTGCTTAAATATGACTAGAGAAAAATGATCTGGGCCAGACTCTGGAACTCTTTGTCCAGCACTGGTTACAACAAAAATCAGGCTGAGCTGAGTTTTATTCTTCTCTCAACCTGATTAGTTTTCACTGCCTGCTGTAAAACCTGAAGCGAAATCACCACAGTTGGTCAGAAATGTTCCTGAGGTTCTGAGACATTATAGGCTGCTGCTATTGCCCTCATTAGATTCCCAAAGCTTGAAGCTAAGTCTTCATTGTTTAAAAAAAAAATTATTTTCTAAGTTTATTAGTCTGGGTCCTCTACAGTAACAGAACCTAGAAGTAAAATCTCTCATTCATTTTTATATTTTATATTATATATACATATATAAAATTTAATAGAATGACTTACAGGCTATGGTCCAGATAATTCAAAAACATCTGTCTATGATTCTGACCAGGGCAAGTACTAAATGTTCAGTATTTTCAAATCTAGGGAAAAGGAATTTTTTTTCTAAATCTTATACATTTTATAATGGAAATACTAGTGTTTTCAAGTCAAAATGAATCCATTGATCTTGATAAAGTAGTATAACATAAAACTCAAAGTTTAAAACAACAAAACATTTTTGTTAATTTTTGAACTAAATCTCTTTAATAAACCATGTAGAATTCTATCAAAACTTCAAAGATGAACTAAAACCAATACTCCTCAATCTATTCTACAAACTAGAAACTGAAGGTACTTTTCCCAATTCGTTCTATGAAGCCACAATTACTCTCATACCTAAACCACACAAAACCCAACAAAGAAAGAAAACTTTAGACAAAATTCCCTTATGAATATTGATGCAAAAATACTCAATGAAATTCCCTCAAACCGAATCCAAGAACACATCAAAATGATCATCCATCATGTTCAAGTGGGCTTCTTCCCAGGGATGCAGGGATGGTTCAATATACAGAAATCAGTCAACGCAATCCACTATATAAATAAACTCAAAGTCAAAAACCTCATGATCATGTCCTTAGATGCTGAGAAAGCATCTGACAAAATCCAACACCCCTTCATATTAAAAGTCTTCAAAAGATCAGGAATTCAAGGCCCATACCTAAACATAATAAAAGCAATCTACAGCAAACCATAGCCAACATCAAACAAAGTAAATGGAAGCTGGAAGCAATCCCACTAAAATCAGGGACTAGACAAGGCTGCCCACTCTCTCCCTACCTATTCAATATAGTACTCAAAGTTCTACCCAGAGCAATTAGATAATAAAAGGAGATCAAAGGGATACAAATTAGAGAGGAAGAAGTCAAAATATCACTATTTGCAGTTAATATGATAGTATACATAGTGACCCTAAAAATTCCACCAGAGAACTCCTAAAACTGATACACAAATTCAGTGAAGTAGCTGGATATAAAATTAACTCAAACAAATCAGTGGCCTTTCTCTACACAAAGGATAAACAGGCTGAGAAAGAAGTTAGGGAAACAACACCCTTCACAATAGTCACAAATAATATAAAATACCTTCGTGTGTCTCTAACTAAGCAAGTGAAAGATCTGTATGATAAGAATTTTAAATCTCCTTTTATGCTCTTGCCCCCTTGCTCTTCATTCCCTTACCTCCTCTCTCCACATGGCCATGGCCAGCCTCTACTTATCTACTCTCTCTTCTCTGCCTTTCTCTGCCTCTGCTACTGTCGCGCCTTCTCTCAACCAGCAAGGAAGATGCAACCACCAGTTCTTCTAACAGCAATTTATTCAGCAAGCTTCAATCTTCATCTCCCCCGAAACCCGGGGAAGAGCCCAATATATCATTCACACCAACCAATCACACCAGGCAACGTAGCTTTGCCAGGCAAGCGAGCTCAGCCAATGATCAGCAGGGATAACAGCAACAGTCAAATAAGGACTTGTTTATTATAAGAACTCTCTTCCTGTAGGTGCCATGTTGGGATGCGGCCCCAGGGGCTGTGGCTCCCCACATGCTACTCTCTTAACTCCCCTCCCCATGCCCTAAATAAGCTCTATTCTATACTTAAAAAAAAAAAAAAAATTTCTAGTCTCCGAAGAAAGAAAGAAATCAAAGAAGATCTCAGAAGATGGAAAGATCTCCCATGCTCATGGATTGGTAGGATTAATATCGTAAAATTAGCTATCTTGCTGAAAGCAATCTAAAGATTCAATGCAATCCCAATCAAAATTTGAACTCAATTCTTCACAGAGTTAGAAAGGGCAATTTGTAAATTCATCAGGAATAACAATAATCCATAATAATATTCATTAGAATTAACAAAGAAATAAGGATTCTGTATTGAAATATCAATGTACAATATCAATTATATTGCAATATAAAAAGTTAAATGCAATAAAAGCACATTACACATGAGAGCATAAATATCTGAAGTAGGATAAATGGATATTGATATGAGAAACATTTCTAAAATTAATAGACATACACAAGTACATATACATATTTAATATCTATATATTTCCTTATTTGTGAATTTGACAACTAAATAGTGACCAAAATTAACTAATTATTTATTTATTTATTTATTTATTTATTTATTTATTTATTTATTTTGGTTTTTCAAGACAGGGTTTCTCTGTATAGCCCTGGCTGTCCTGGAACTCACTTTGTAGACCAGGCTGGCCTCGAACTCAGAAATCCGCCTGTCTCTGCCTCCCGAGTGCTGGGTTTAAAGGCGTGTGCCACCACTGTCCAGCTCCCAAAATTAATTTTTTACGTTCAGTATAACTTTTTGAACACTCTAAGATGTTTTAATGAAACTTGAAAACATATTTCTAATTTTCTTAAAGAAAGAAAGAGAGCAAAGATTAGAAAAATAATTTGTAAAATGTAAGAATAACTCATCTCTATATTTGTGAGAAGGTGACTTTGTCTAATGTAAAAGCATAAAGTAAGATTGATGAAAACCTTGCTCTTATATTGTATCTCAATATCACTATTACAGAAACAGTAAACTAAACAGAAAAAAAAGAGAACAGATCCATATTAAATACAAATTTAATATGTGAGTATCTATTATTATTTATTACTACACAGACAATGCATTAGTCAGGAGATATAATAAAATATGCCATATAAAACAAAAATAAAGTAAAATAAAATTATAAATCAATATCACAGCACAATCAGGATGACTTGCAGATAAGATGTGATATTAATGTGAAAAATAAAGCTATCAATGTGCTGATATATTATTCTAGAGAAAATTTAGCTTCAAGGAATATAATTATCTCCTAGACAGACTTCAAGAACTACATAGAATACAACAAATTCTGATATTAAAACCACTTTTTAATTTAGGTTATGTTGAACAGTCAAGGTAGCATAAGAAATGCAAATGCAGTAACAGGGACAATAGAAATTCATGGTAGTTTGGTAACTATTAACTCACCAACAGTAGGGGCTGGAGAGATAGAGTATCAGGTACTAAGTTCCTAGCATTCTCAATGAGGTTCACAACTACCCGTAAGTCTAGTTCCAAAAGATCCCACACCCTCTTGTGAAGATCCTATACCCAGGACCACCAGACACACATGTGGACAGTATACATAAATGTAGACACAAGACTCATACATATTAAAAAAAAAGATGAATTTTAAAAATAAACTAAATTTAAAACTTTGAGAACTCTAATTCTAATATAGTACCCAAAAATATAATTTACAGAAGTGAAAGATTAATTAAATGTAGGAAGGTCACCAATCATTGATCACTAATTAAACCACACTGAAATGCCACTTTAGTCTCTTGAAAATGCTAAAACTATTTCTGGTTATGTCACTCTTTGTGGAAATGCACAAAAATAAAAATGTATTTACAACAATTGGATATTTGTTATTTAAGCATACACAGAAACAATCTGTGAATAATGACTAAAATTATGATGTGATACACTACGTAATTATAATTTAGATAGATATTATATTTTTCACCTATGTGTTTAAAAAACTAGAGAAAGAAATGAGATTCCAGGGTCCACACAGGGCAAGCCCACCAGTAGTGAGCTATACATTGTGCCCTGAGTACCCTGTTTTCTGGCCCACATTTCTATCTGATTTGTGCAGGCCTGTTGGCATGAGAGACAAGCAGGTGAGACCTCTGCCATAAAGACTCTGCCTGCCTGGTCCCTGGGGCAAGCCCAGAAGCAGCTTCAAGCTGAGCTCCATTTTCCATCCCATGGCTTTGATTTTATTTCCAGAGACCTGCCAGTATCTGAGACAACCAGGTAGGACACGACTTAAGGCCCTTGCCTCACAGGTCCCCTTAATGCTCAACCAGCAGTTGCAGACTGCACCCTATACTCTATTTTCTGGCCCAGAAATCTGCCTGAATTCCAAAAGATTTGATGATACCATGGACAACCAGATGGCTAAAGGCCAGCATTAGAACAAAATCAACAAGTGCCAGGGCCATATGGCACCGCCAGAGCTCAGCTAGGTTACTACAATAAGCCCTGGATATTATAAAACAGCTGAAGCAAAGGAAGATAACCTTCCATCCAATCTTATGAAGATGATAGAGGCATTTCAGGAGGGAATGAATAAATCCCTTTAAAAATACAGGAAAATAAAAATCAAATAGGTGAAGGAAATGAGTAAGATTATTCAACACCTAAAAATGGAAAGAGAAGCAATAAAGAAAACATAAAATGAGGAAATCCTGGAGATAGAGAACCTAGGTAGGAGAACAGAAACTACAGATGCAGACATCACCAACTGAATACAAGAGACAGAAGAGAGAATCTCAGGCATAGAAGAAACCAATACATTGGCCATAGAGAATATTAAGCCTGAACCCAAACCTTCCCCATTGCATTGGAGAGGGGGAGTCTCTGGGATAGCTAGAAACCAAGGACAAAGGAAACAACCAGGAATCTATGAGGGTGACCCTAGCTAAGACTCCTAGAAATCGGGTCTGCCTACAAGATGTTCAGAGATAAAGAAGAAACAGAAATTCAAAGATTGACCAACTAATGACTGGCCCTTCTTGAGACTATGCCATGAGAGAGGGCCCTTGTCGGACACTGCTAATGATACTCTGCTGTACTTTGGCACAGGAGCTTACTATAGCTCATCTGAGAGGCTTCACCCAGCAGCTAACTTGGACAGATGCAGAGAAACACAGCCAAACATTAGCTTGAGCTTGGGGAATCTTGTGGAAGAGGTGGAAGAAGGATTGAGGGAGTCAGAGATATCAAGAACACCACAAGAAAACATATGAAAATCAATTAATCTGGACCCATAATTGCTCACTGAGACTAAACCACCACCCAGAGAGCATGTATGGGAGGGACCTAAGCCCCCACACCTATGTTAAAGAGGTGCAGCTTGTATGTTATGAGGGACCTCTTACAGCAAAACCAAGGGCTGTCCCAGACTCTGTTGCCTCCCTTTGGGGAATCCCTTCTCCCTAACTGGGCTATGTTGTCTACTCTCAATAGAAGAAGATGCACCTAGACCTACTGAGAGAAACGGATGGTAGGATTGACGTAGGGAGAAGTATTAGCGAGGAAATGGGAGAGAAGGAGGAAGGGGAAGTTGCAATCAGGACTTCAAGTTAATTAATTAACTAACTAATAAAAAAAAGAAATGAGCTTCCACAATTTTTTACAATGAAATATTGGACTTGACCTAAAAATGCATCATGAAGATTTATGGGTAAATAAAATTTTTATCCATAGAATAAATGATATTAAACTACATATGTTAGATAGATAAATTATTTTATATATACAGGGTGATATTAAGCTGTACATATCATTATAGAGGTCAAGAAACTATATTTACTTAAGATTTAAAACAAAAATATTGTTGTATTCAAATTACACATAAAGTAAAATGTGTAATACATGTATTGTAGTATACAGTTTATCAAAATTTAAATTCTTGGAATATTAGAATATATTTAGAAACGATAATATGTGAGTTTTATTTATTATATTGTTTCATTCCAATAAATGCCAGCCATAGAGCTAGAATATACAAAGAACTGATAAACAGAACATCAAAATCCAAACCTCCATTTTAAAAAGGAAGCATTTTCTTATTTACTTTTCTAATTTGATGAAGAGACACCATAACCAAAGCAACTTATAAAAGATAGCACTTAATTGAGGCTTGCTTACAGTTTCAGAGGAAGAGCCCATGACTAGCATGGTGAGGGAGTGTGGCAGCAGGTAAGCCTGGTGCTGGAGCAGCAGCCCAGAGCTCACATCATATCTGCAAGAAGGAGGAAGAGAGAAAGAGTTGGGGACTGGATTTAGTAAGGACTTTTGAAACCTCAAACCCACCCCCAGTAACACACATCCTCTAATGAGGCTGTACCTCATACTCCTTCCTAAATAGCCAACCATCTCGGAACCAAATATTAAAATGTATGAGTCAATGGGGTCATTCTCATTCAAACCAACACAGGCATGGAACTAAGCAGAAAGACCTCTAATGAGACACAGGCAACTCGGGAACACTTACAACAGCGTTCAATACCTTTAGCCATCCAGGGAAATACAAACTAAGACAACATGGACATTTACTCTTATTCCACTTAGAATGGTTGTGATTAATTAAAAAAAAAAAAAAACAAAAAAACAAAACAAAACAAAACCACCAGATACTGAGGAGGATGAGGGGAAATGTAACACTAAGTCATTACAGGTGGTACAAACTGATACAGACAATGAAAATCAATGTGCTGGAAGATTTATCAAAAAAGCTAAAATTAGATGAACCCCAAGTTGCAGTGATATCACTCGAGCATTGTAGTGTTTTTTTGTTTTGTTTCGTTATTTTTAAATGTCTATTCTTCGCTGTTTGGGGGAAGTAATATGCAAGTATCTGTTAGTTCCACTGGATTCATAGTGTTACTTAATTCTGGAGTTTTCAGTTATATTGTTGAGGTTTGTTTTTTTTTTTTTCAGGTAATCTTTCAGTCTATTGGTAAGGGTAGAATACAGAAATCAATCACTGTTGTGATTGACCTGATGGTTTAGAGATAAAAGATTTTTCTTTTGTAAAATTGGGTGCTATAATGTTTGATATGTAAATATTTAAATTTTTAATATTTTCCTTGGGTTAGTCTCTAAGTCAGTGGGAAATATTCTTTACCATCTCTTCTGAATTGTTTTAGTTTGAAGTCTATTTTGTCAGATATTAGAAGAGTTAACACAGCTTGTTTCTTAGATCTATTTACTTGAAATACATTTTCCCATAATTTTGCACCATAGTAGTATCTACAATAGATTATGAGGTATATTTTTTGGAAATAAAATAAACAAACAAATAATCAAAGAGACACTTATCCTATATTATACTCTAATCTGTTATTCTTTATCTCTTTATTTGGAAATGGAGACCATTAATATTAAGAATTAATGAACAATGTGTATTAATTCCTTTCACTTTATTATTTTTTGTGATTTTATTAGACCTCTCTGACTTAATGTTATGAAATTATGTATTTATTCATTATGCCTACTTGGCTGTGTTTAACAGCCATAGTCTTCTGTAAGTATTTCCTCCAGTGTATCTGTAGAACTGTCTTAGTGGTCATAGATTCCTTACATCTGTATGTATCATGGAAAGTACCCTTTCTTCTTTGATTGTGATTGATAACTGTGCAGGGTATAGAAGTCTCTGCTGAAATCTGTGGTCTTTTGAAATTTGGAGATCAACAGTCCAAACTATTCTGGCTTTCACAGTGTACACTCAAAAATCTGTAGTTATTATGATGGGCCTGCCTTTATATGAGTATTTATATTTACCTTGAAATTTTTAATAATTTTCTTTATTTTGTAAAGTTGAAGTTCTGTGCATCTCAGCCATTCAGTATTCCCCAGTTGAGAGGATATTAGCTCCCTGTCAAATTTAGGATTGGTAAAGATCTTTTCTCCTCTATAGGTTTCAGAGTCTCTGGTTTCATGTGGAGGTCCTTGATCCACTTAGACTTGAGCATTGTACAAGGAGATAAGAATGGATCAATTTACACTCTTCTACATACTAACTGCCAGTTAAGCCAGCACCATTTATTGAAATTGCTATCTTCTTTCCACTGGATTGTTTTAGCTCCTTTGTCAAAGATCAAGTGATCATAGGTGTGTGGGTTTATTTCTGGGTCTTTAATTCTATTCCATTGATCTAGCTAGCTGTCACGGTACCAGTACCGTGCAGTTTTTTACCACAATTGCTCTGTAGTACAGCTTGAGGTCAAGCATGGTGATTCCCTTCTATTGTTGAAAGTAGTTTTTGCTATCCTAGGGTTTTTGTTATTCCATATGAATTTGCAAATTTCCCTTTCTAATTTGGTGAAGAATTGAGATGGAATTTTGATTGGGATTGCAATGAATCTGTAGATTGCTTTCAGCAAGATGGATATTTTTACTATATTAATCCTGCAAATCCATGAGCATGGGAGAGCTTTCCATCTTCTGAGATCTTCGATTTCTTTTTTAAGAGACTTGAAGTTCTAAAAAAATTGCTGCACTCTAACCCTATCCCCACCCAGGGATCGATCCCATCATCAGCCACCAAACCCAGACACTATTGCACATGCCAGAAAGATTTTGCTGAAGGGACCCTGATATAGCTGCCTCTTGTGAGGCTATGCCAGTACCTGGCAAACACAGAAGTGGATTCTCACAGTCAGCTATTGGATGGAACACAGGGCCCCCATTAGAGCAGCTAAAGTACCTAAGGAGCTGAAGGGGTCTGCAACCCTATTGGTGGAACAATATGAACTAACCAGTACCCCCAGAGCTCGTGTCTCTAACTGCATATGTAGCAGAAAATGGCCTATTCGGCCATCATTGGGAAGAGAGACCCCTTGGTCTTGCAATCTTTATATGCCCTAGTATAGGGGAAGGCCAGGGCCAAGAAGTGGGAGTGGGTAGGTAGTGGAGCAGGGGCAGGGGGAGGGTATAGGGAACTTTCGGGAGAGCATTTGAAATGTAAATAAAGAAAATATCTTATAAAATAAATTATATTTTCATATCTTGAATTATATTCACCCTTTATGTTGTATTTTTATTATCTTTATTTTGGTATTTATTGTACTCTTCTTTGGGTTATTTCATTATATTTACTATGGTCATTTCAAATTTTTATTCCATATGTCATTTGAGTCACTTTTCTTGAACAACATTACTGTTGAAGTATTGCTTTTTGGCAGAGCCTTAGTTGTGTTTGTGTATTTGCAATGGGACTTAGGCAATTTAGAGGCCACCATGCACTACAATTATTTGTAGTGCATATATTTGTTTTTATTATCTCTGTGACAATATTAACCAGCACAGGCAACCTTAGGTAAGAAGAATTATGTTGGGTCCCCAGTATCAGTTCATAATTCTGAGGAAAACATGTAGAAATGAGGCAGATGGGAGTTTGTAGTAGACATTCCTCACAGCTTAATGTATCATAACCAGGCTATGGCCTTTATAGCTACAAGTTAGATCTCAGGTTCCAAAGGTTCCACAAGTTCCCCCAATGATGCTACTATCCATGGATAGTGGATTCTCCAATACATGGGGCTGTGGGGCACATTGTACTTTGAAAGAATATTTTTTTTATAGTGTGCATAGTCTCTTTTGGCATCTGAAATTTTTAAAAATGCAATGAGCTCAATAAAACATTTTTGTATTATTGTCTGATTGAAACTCTAGCTGGATCAATATACTTGAGGCACTTGAAAATGTTAATAGAGGCACTGCTCTTTCCTTCCAATTGTTAGAAAATTAATCAGTAAACTATTGCTACATGAGAAATTGCAGAACTGTATGCTTCTTTATAATGAAGTGTAGAAAAGCAACTGAGTGCTGGTTTCCCATCGCGCATCCCCTTTAAGCAGGAAGTCTTCACACTAACAGCTATCTGAAATTCAAGTAAACTGAATGTTACTCTCTCAGACTCTGTGTGTCTCAGACTTCATTCTTTTCCCCTATACTGAAGGAATTTCATTATTGCTTCTGAAAGAATAACTTACAGTAGCAGACACATGTCTCCATAAAATTACAAGTAATAGCATTGGTTTTAGAACAGCCACACGTTGAAGATTTGAGTGAGGAGTCAGTACATATTCCTGGATTTATACAAGAGGTTAGCCTATCAGTGTTCACTTATAACTCAGAAACATTTCTTGAGCTACTAAGCTTGCCTTCCTC
This sequence comes from Mus pahari, assembly GCF_900095145.1. NCBI lineage: Eukaryota > Metazoa > Chordata > Mammalia > Rodentia > Muridae > Mus > Mus pahari. Next base: position 78,454,901 of record NC_034604.1, on the reverse strand, counting down.
TCTAAGCACTTAGGATGCAGTTCTAAAATTGGAAGCACCATACCTGCCATAGTCGTTATGTAAGGGGAATGGGGGAGGCAATACAAAATAAAAATGATAAGGCAGGAATGGAGTCAGAAACTGATAATCACATCCTCCTGTTTATAGAGATATAAGGATCAGAAGTTCAAGGCCAACCTAGCTAACAAAACAAGTTTAAGGTCAGATTGAGTTCAATGAAACCTTATCCAAAATATCAAGCACTGAAAGTAATAGCACTAATTATCATCACTGGATAATTTCAGAAATTAGAATTTTGATGCAATCTGTGATTTTTCATGTTCATGCTAAAAGGAATAGTTCATATGGAATATGTACAGCTATTAAGATCACGAAGAGCTCAGGAAATTAAATTCTGACCAGTGAATGAGTAACATTTAGGTCTGCCAAGAACTAGAAACATGACCCTTGGAAAGAACAGTGATGTCAAAGGCACTGAGGTCAGAAATAGATTTAGGCTGGAGGGGGGAGAGCTATCACAAGAATCAGGAGATCCAGGCTTGTAGCTAGACAGGCCTGATGGAACAGGGCCTAATAGGACATGATAAGTGATCTGAATGGGCTCTGAGAATCACTAAGAACATGGCAGAGGAACTTGAGGCAGGTAAAGAAAGAAACTGAAGTGAAAATAACAGGAAGAAAAATAGAGACAAGAACAACAACCAGAAGAGTAATGGGGATGTCCAAGTGGGAGACATCAACCTGACAAAGGGTGTTGAATGAAATATAGCAGGAAGCAAGGAGCCTTTGTTACACTCTGACAGTGAACAGTATTCACAGGTTATCGTGAATGGTTTCTAGAGAGCAGGCAGGACAAACGCTAGGGAATCATGGTTAGGGAACAATTAAATAAAATTCAGAGATACGACGTATATATTTGGGAAGTACCACATGTCCTAAAGAGAACTTTGCAAGAGAAACCTAAACACTTTGTTTCTACTTGTTCAGTCTGAATGAGAGCTTATGGAGCTCCATTTTGTAATGGTGCAGAAGTAGTAGACAATATTCATTTCATAATATAGTGGTTGTAGCAATTATTAAAATAAATCTGATTTTACATAGCCACACCATTAGCAGCTATTTTTGAAATATTTGGCAAAAGTTCTAAGATCTCAGTTCTAAAAATAATATTAATTTCATAATACAGTGGTTGTAGCAATTATTAAAATAAATCTGATTTTTTGGAGCCATCCCATTAGCAGCTATTTTTGAAATATTTGGCAAAAATTCTAAAATCTCAGTTCTGAAAATGTTATGTTCTTGTGGAATGATATAATATACAAAACAGGTTTTAATTCATAATGCTGTAAACACAGTTTACTCAGAAGAATTTATTTTAGTTTATGTACTTCATAGAAAAAGTATTATTGTCCTATGAAACTTAATGGTTAATTTTCTAATAGAATCATGGTATGAGATATTATGTTTCACATGTCTAGATTCATATCAAGACTATACCATTAGTGCTAAAATATATAGTTACTTCTATAAAATAGACTTTGGTGTGATTCATATTTATCTGTAGTACCTATTTCACTTCTGAAACTTGTTTGATGAAAGATCCTCTTCTATTTTTATCAGGTATTCTATGATAAGCTTCATTAATAAATAAAAAGAAAATTCAAATATTGATATGTGGAATAACAAGTAGAGATTAACAATAGATGTGTTGGTACTGTGTTTTTTATTACAAACAGCTTTGTATGCATAACAAAAAGTTAGAAAGTCAATGTTTGTCAAAAATAGATCATACCTTTAAATATTTACAGAGTTAATATTCCGTGCACAGTCTATGTTTACAGGGCAATCTATCAAGTTTGCACTTGTTATCAGGCACACAAGCATACTTTGTGTAAACTTTAGTAAATGCATCCCAAGTTTGAGCCACCTTCCCTCATTGCCTTAGTTCTTTGCCACACTTTATGTAGTACATGTTTGTTTTAATTCCACAATACTTCAATACTGGTTTAGGAAAGTTGCACTACATTTTTTTCTAGTGTTGGTCATTGCTGTCCTTTGTAGGCTTTGCAGCTATGGAGGACTGTTAATTGCTTTTCTCCCTTGGCAGCTCTCAGGGCATTTTTGGATACAATGAGATCACAAAATTTTCTGGTTAATGAATGGCAATCGAAAATATACTGAATGAGATAACCAGGCACAGAAAGACAAAATCCCTATGCTATTCCTCATTTGCAAATTCTAATTCCAAGTCTACAGACTCCAGGAAAAATACTGCAGTCCCCAGGAAAAAAATCTTGGTGGGCAGGTGAAAGGGGCTTTAGAAAGGGTGCTATGAATGGAAAAGTAAAAAAATAGAGGGAGATTTATTTATAAACTGGTAAGGAGGTCAACACAGTGGGTAATAGTTGGGTTAAAGCACACTAAGGATGTTTGGAAAAGCTATAGGGATATATTATTTTATGATCATGACGATGATGTGTGTGTACTGTAAATTTTTAAAAATTATTTCTCATATTCATTTGCTATAAACATAAAATATATGCTTTCAAATTTAGATCTGTATAATGTACACAGCTGATTTTAGCACCTGTTACTTCATTAGACATCAGTTACAACCGAGAATTAACCTGACAATTCTGCCCCTTGTCAGAGAATTAACCTTCCAACCCTAATTTTAAATGCTAATTAAAAGCTCATAGGTGTAAAAGTAACTTTTATTTGCCAGATGTAATTGTTGTCTCAAATAGGCCTACTGCTAAATAAATTCACCCTTTCTAGCTCTTTCTGAACTCTGGCTGCCTTCTCTTCTGGTTCAAACTCTTCTCCAAGCTGATAGATTCAATCTGGCTTCTCTCAGCTTCTTATTGAATTGCTCTGCTTGGCCTCAAACCAACTGTGGAATTTTCTTCTAATCTAATTTTTTTTTTCTAATTTTCTCCTTCTCATTCTATCTTCAGGTGCAACCTGGCTCTGTAAAATTGTCTTGGTACAAATACCCCCTGCCCATCCCCACTCCAGCACTGCACCTTTAAGTAGCTTCTCTTTCCTGGACTGTTCTCATGAGAGTTGAGCATATCCTATCTGTCACATTCTGTCAAATCTTTCTCTAATTTATCATTTGTGTGCTTATCAATTAGACATCACTATCAAACATAGCTGCTTCCTTCTACAAACTAACGTTACCTTCATTGCTAGGGATTAAAAGTGTGTACTAAGGATGTGTCTGTAGTGCAGCCAGAGGGGTTAAAGGTGTGTCATTCCAGCCAGATCACACAGACTAGAAGGACTTTTGATTTGATCCATTGCCAGACCAGCCATGTTTCTGGATTAAAATTCCTCTACATATAGGTATATAGATGAACTATGGTTTTGTTTGGATGTTTTGTCCCCACTAGTTGATATATTATAATCTTCCCACTCACATGGCATTGAAGGAAGTGTTGAAAACTTTAGAAGACTAGACACAAGTGTATGTCCTTAAGTTGTTGCATTGCTGCATTATTAGTAAAGGATTGCTATTCCCCTGGAGGTAATATCCATGTCAGAATGTACTAATGAAAGCCTCAATTTATCCCCACTGTATCTCCAGTTCTATTTGTCTCTGTGCCCTTTATCCTGAATATGCTGTCACAACACACTCTACCAGCCACCATCACTAGAGATTCAGGTAAATGAAATGGCTCAGATTTTCTCAAACTATGAGTAAATTAAATCTTCCTTCCTTTATAATATCATTCATCTTCATGTATTTTAATATTAACAAGTGTCTAGGGGAACATGATCAGGTATGGAGGACAGGGAGAGAGGAGAGAAGCCCCAAGGGCCAGCAGAATTAATGGAAGTATGTAACTGTAGTGGCTATTCCTGGTTGTCAACTTGACTATATTTGAAATGAACTACAATCCAGAATTGGAAGGCTCACCAGTGAACCTAATCTTGAGACTGGGAGATAGAAGTTTCTGATCTGGATCTTGGTATGGAGATCTTGAGACACAGTGGTGATTGAATCCAGAAGATTAAGACAGGGAGATCTCNGAGTCCAAGNTCATCNNNGATTAAAGGTGTGGTGGCACACACCTTTAATCTGGGCTANACCTTCTGCTGGGGACCATATAAGNACATTGGAAGAAGGGAGTCTGGCTCTCGCTCTTTCGCCTTCTTGCNGTGTGGGACTCAGCAACTGCTAGATCCTTGGACTTCCATTCACAGCTACTACTGAACCATTGTTGGAATTTGGACTGCAGACTGTAAGTCATCAATAAATTCCTTTACTATATAGAGACTATCTGCAAGTTCTGTGACTCTAGAGAACCTTGACTAATACAGTAACCTTAGGAGGTAGGAGGTAGGGGGACTCTCTAGAAAGTACCAGAAACCTGGGAGGTGAGAGACCTTCAGGACTCAAAGGGAGGGACCTTATATGAAATGCCCAGTGGGTAGGTAGGGGAGTGGGCGGGGGTAGGGTATAGGGGACTTTCAGGATAGCATTTGAAATGTAAATGAAGAAAATGCCTAATAAAAAATTGGAAAAAAAAAAGAGAGAGAGAGAGAAAAAAAAAAAAGAAATGTCCAACAGTAGATAGAGGAAATTCCTAGAGTCCACCTCCAGGAGAAAGACAGGGGGCATCAAATGGAGGGATAGAGGTGGCATTCCTCAGTCAAAATGTCTGACTCAGAATTGTTCCTGTATAAAAGAACTGCAGAGACAACAACAACAGAAAAAAAAAAAAAAAAGGAGAAGATACTGAGGGAAAAAAGGTCCAGTGTCCTGATCAACTTGGGATCCATCTCAAGGGGAGGAGGCTCCAAGGCCTAACTCTATTATTGATGCTATGGTGATCTTACAGACAGGAACCTAACATTGCTGCCCTCTGAGAGGCCCTAAAAGGCAGCTGACTAAGACAGATGCAGACACTTAGACCCAGCCATTGGACTGAAGTTGGTGACCCCTCTGATTGAATAATGGAAAGGCTAGACGAAGCTGAGGAGGAGGGCATCCCTATAGAAAGACCAGCAGTCTCAACTAACCTGGGCCTCTCAGATACTGAGTCATCAACCAAGCAGCATACACCAACTGGTCTGAGGCACCTGACACATATACAGCAGAGGTCTGTTGAGTCTGGTCTCAGGATGAGGAGAAAACATATCAAACCCTAGAGACTTGAGGCCCCAGGGAGTGGGGACACCTGGAGGGGGCATCCTCTTGGAAACAAGGGGGAGGAGGGATGGGATGAGGAAGGAGGGAGGACTGGGAAGGGGACAATGGCTGGACTGTAAAAACACAAAAGTAAAGGACAAAAAGTCTAATACAATACAAATCTTTCATTTATTATATTGTATATAATAAAATAACTTATAGTAGATAGCATTTATATATATATGACACCAATCTTACTGCCCGTAGAAGTGGAACCTGTTTCTTCCTGTCTTCAAAGTTCAAGGACAATAGACCTTTAAGGATTACACATGGGCCTGTCACACTGCACGCTCACCTAGCAGTTCCAAGTGCATGGGCCTCCTGCTCCTCTCCTCTGGGGTAAGAATCAGTGATAGGGTTATGGAGAAGATTAGAATATCTGGAAGTGAGGAAGAATTGCAAGGAAAGTTAAGAAGCGATAGACATCCAGTTTTGGAAAAATATTTGTTTTCTTCAGCCACTGCCATAATGGAGACTTCATTATAAGGGAAGTGAACCTGCACAGAAAGACAGTATCAAGTACTGTAGGAGAAGATGCACCTGGACCACATCATCTTGACTTTTGCTGAGACTTTGGCATCTTGCCCTCTGCTCACAAAAGAAACTTCAGAGAAAAATTCTTGTACATGCATGGCTTCTTTTAAATGGGGGTAAGAGGAGCTTATATGTCTTACAAGTCACTAAGTTTCACTCTGACGTGAACTCATAGGAGCTGACTCTCCTTTATATCTGTAACAGAACAGTCAGTGTTTAAAATGACCAAATCACATCCTACACAGGTTGATTAGTATGCAGTGTACTTAAGTCAATCTTTAGCACATTCTTTGGCTTCTCAGAAACATTAAAAATTGACAAGCCATTTTGGATGTTAAATTCAAAGATTCCATTCTGATTTTGAAAATACTCATTTTTTCTTTATCTTTATTCATTTATTTATACTATATCATGTTGTACTGTACTGAGAAACAGATGTTCCCTCAAATTCATTTTGAAATAAAGCTATGAAATAAACCTATGAAAAAAGACACATTAAAAACAGGCACTGTGATGAGTGACTGTAATCTCAGTTTTACTGGAAAAAAAAGTGGGAGTCCCACAGAGTCACCAAATGTTACCAAGGAATCTGAACTTTCCTCTTGGTATCATTAGTATCCTTGATAAAAGATTTAAAAAATAGACTCCAATGAAAACTTTAAAAAATTGTTATCAGAAACTCCAAATTTTTATCTCTGCACTCCATTTTTGATAGGTTATTTGGTTCTCTAGAGTCTAACTTCTTGAATATTTTGTATATATTGTATATTAGCCCTCTATCAGATGTAGGGTTGGTAAAGATCTTTTTTCCAATCTGTCGCTTGCCATTTTGTCCTACTGACAGTGTCCTTTGCCTTATAGAAGCTTTGTAATTTTATGGGATCCTATTTGTTGATTGTTGGTCTTAGAGCATAAACCATTGATCTTCTGTTCAGGAAATTTTCTGCTGTGCACATGTGTTCTGAGCATGTGGTTCCCAATAGAGGTGTTAGAGAAAGGACTGAAGGAGCTGAAGGGTTTGCAGCCCATAGGAAGAACAACGAAATCAACCAACCAAACCCTCCAGAGCTCCCAGGGTCTAAGTCACCAACCAAAGAATAACATGGAGGGATCCATGGCTCCACCTACATATGGAGCCGAGGATGGCCTTATCTGACATCAAGAGGAGGAGAGACCTTTGCTGCTGTGAAGGCTTTAATGCCAGGGTGGGGAGGCAGGAATGGGTGGGTGGGTCGGGGGCACCCTCATAGAAGAAGGGGAAGGGAGGATGGGATAGGAGGTTTCCAGAGGGGGAACCAGGAAAGGGGATAACATTTTAAATGTAAATAAATGAAATATCTAATTTTTAAAAAGGACTTACAAATTGTTCTCATAGTAATTTAGAAAAGTAAACGAACTTATAATATTAATGGCTATAGTTTTGCAAGCTGCTGTGCTAAGTGGTGGAAATTCTGGGAAGAAAAATACATTACATTTTTATTAGATATTTTATTTACATTTTTATTAGATATTTTATTTACATTTCAAATGTTGTCCCCTTTCCTGGTTTCCCCTCTGAAAATCCTCTATCCCCTCCCCTTCCCCCCTCCCCCTGCTCACCAACCTAGCCACACCTACTTCCTGGCCTTGGCATTCCCCTAAACTGGGTCATAGAACCTTCGAAGGAACAAGGGCCTCTCATTCCATTGGTGACTGACTAGGCCATCCTCAGCTACATATTCAGTTGGAGCCATGAGTCCCACCACATGTACTCTTTGGTTGGTGATTTAGTATCTGGGAGCTCTGGAGGTACTGGTTAGTTCATATTGTTGTTTCTCCTATGGTGCTGCTAACCCCTTCAGTTCCTTAGGTCCTTTCTCTAGCTCCTTCATTGTGGCCACTGTGCTCAGTTCAATGGTAGGCTGTGAGGATTCACCTCTGTATTTTTCAGGCACTGGTAGAGTCATTACATTTTTAAATGGATAATTGTTTCACTTTTTTTTAAAGATGATGTCATAATAACAGGCCCAAAGTGGCATCCAGCCCAAGGGGAGGTCCCAAGGCCTGACACTATTACTGAGACTATGGAGCACTCGTAAAAAGGGACCTAGCATGACCCACTCTGGAAGACACAAGCAGCTGAAAGAGTCAGATGCAGATATTTGCACCCAACCAATGGACAGAGATGCTGACCCTTGTGGTTGAATTAGGGAAATGCAGAAAACCTGATGAAGGGGGCAACCCTGTAGGAGGACCAGCAGTCTCAATTAATCTGGACCCTCTAGATCTATCAACACTGGAACACCAACCAGGCAGCATACACCAGCTGATGTGAGACCCCAACACATACAGCAGAGGACTTCCTGGTCTGTGTTCAAGAGACTGGAGAACCCAGGGAGTTTACAGGTCAGGTGGGGTGGGGTGGTGGGTGTGGACATCCATGTGGATAAAGGGGTGTGGGGAGGAGGTATGGGATGCCAAATAGTCAGAGGATGGAAGGTGGGGAAAAATCTGGAGTGTAAAACAAAAAGGCAAAAACGAAAAAAAAAAAATCTCACCTTACTGAGAGTCCCATAGCCAAATTATTAACCTGACACTCTACAAAGTTAGGTGTCCATCCATATCAGAGAGTCCATTTCTTAACTAGGAGGTAATAATTTTCCATGTGATATTAGCTATCAGGAAGTCAAGAGAGAAGGGTTGCCATGAATTTGAGGACAATCTGGGCTACACAGTGAGTTCCAAACCAGAGAAGGAGAACCTGTATCAAAACCAAAAATTCACAAACAAAAATATATTATGCACTGGATACTTTGGCCAGTGAAACAGCCTGACCGTGAAAGCATTTCTTCTCAACCATGGCAGCAGAAGAGAACAGATTCCCAGAAGTTGAATTCTGAAATATGGCATGTTTATGTCTCTTCCTTCCATTAAATTAATTTGAAAAAAGTACACACATATATTCTAAAATATATTTAATATATATTATATATAATATATTTTACATTATACATATATAATTTATATTACATCTTAATTTGTATCAACTATATTACATATGAATAATACATTCTCTGGGAATAATGGCATTGTATTTACATTGACTGTGCTTTGATCTTTGAATATAGAGTCGAGGCAAAAGAATTGACGTCAAGACCACAAACACACTGATCACTAAGGTACACATAGACAGAGTAAACCATTTCCTCAGCAGAAGGAGAAATCTGTGACAAACTGATAGAAATGAGGCAACGGCCCCCAGTCTGGAGCCTACACAATCTGAATCAGAACTCATTCCACACACTTCTCATATACACCTCGTTCTTATACTCTAAAGCTTATAAAGTGAGCCATTTAAAGTGTTATGGAAAAAGTCATAAAGTGACTCATAAAATATCCATAGACCAGAGACTAGTCATTAGAGCAGCGGCATCGTCCAGCAACTGAAGGGAGCAGATGCAGACACCCACAGCCAAACATTAGAAGGAGCTCTGTGAACTCACAGAAGAAGGGGGATGAGGACTGTAGGAGCCACAGGGTCAAGGATACCAGGAGAACAGAGCCACAGAATCAACTAAGCAGGGCTCAGAGGGGGTCGTAGAAACTGTTTGGGTCTGAGGTAGTTCCTCTGCATGTATGCTATGGGAATTTAGCTTGAGATTTTGTGGAGCTCCTGATAGAATAAGGAGCAGCCTGACTCTTTTCCCGCTCTTGGGACTCATTTCCTTGTGCTAGTTTGTCTCATCCATCCTTGGCATTTGTGTTTGTGCCCCATCTTATTGGGACTTGTTATGCCATGTTTGGTGGATAGCTTTGGAGTTCTGCTCTTTTCTGAATGGCAATGAAGGAATAATGGATGTTTTGGAGAGGGGAGGTGGATGGGAAGGACTGAGGGGGAGTTGAGGAATGATAAACTACAGTTGGAATATAATATATGAGGGAAAAATAAGAAAGAAAGAAGAAAGAAAGAAAGAAAGAAAGAAAGAAAGAAAGAAAGAAAGAAAGAAAGAAAGAAAGAAAGAAAGGAAGGAAGGAAGGAAGGAAGGAAGGANAAGAAAGAAAGAAAGAAAGAAAGAAAGAAAGAAAGAAAGAAAGAAAGAAAGAAAGAAAGGAAGGAAGGAAGGAAGGAAGGAAGGAAGGAAGGAAAAATTAAGGAACAGAATAAAGGAAATAAATAAAAAAAATGTTGCTGCTTACAATCTGACAAAAGCATCCACCAACAGATAAGCATATTCACCCTTGGACATAAGGAAGGATAAATCGGGTGATACAAAAAGCACAGCTCCCCTCAAAGTACCCAACATGATACAAAAAGAAAATATCAAATCTTCTAGTTGGTATTAACAGTGTTCAACATGCAAAAGTCTATTCAGTGTGACAGGTGTTGGGTCACTGAATCTGTACATGGGAATTGCATGCATCCATAATCATTTATGATTTGTCAAAGAATGATTAAGTAGCCTGTATGTTGCTTGCACAATCTGTAGGGATTTTGTCCAGGAAATGTTACAACTTCACCAGATACTGTTAAAAACGTAGTGTCTCCTCTTAACTAACAGGAATAATTGGATTTTTATCAGTTATCTATTCTGCTTGAGATCTAGAATATTTCAGATCTTAAAAGTGAGTACATTGTTAATTTTTAAAATGTGCACTTTCCAGAAATAAGAGCATATTATTTGATATTGAAAGGTCAAGGAACCAAATTTGAGAACCTATTTGCATTCTATATTTATCTTACATGTTGTGCAGTGTTTTTGTTTGTTTTTATAAATGTTTTTGGAAATCTGGTTAGCTGTTTATATCATATCCACTGTAATAGATTGTATCTAAGATTTTTTTCTAAAGAATCAAGTTCTACATAATGCCATCTTAACGAAGACTCCAATGACTTAAATTTTGAAGTATTTCAACTATTTGAAGTATTTTTAACTATTGCTGCTAAGCACCAGACTACCTACATTTAAATTCCTGCCCCCCTCTCTACTATCTATGGTTCTTGAAGTTATCTCTAAAACTGCAGTTAATGTATTTTATTTCCATACATGCAAATATGTATAACAATAATAATGATAAGGATAACAAGGGTTAGCTATTTTAAAGGTCATTGTACAGATAGAATAAATTAGCCATTGCAAAGGTCTTAGAAGGTTTCCTGATATGTTGTAAATCAAATGTTGTGGATATATCTGTTTCAGGTTGAGGGTGCGTAGAGATCTTGTTTGTAGTTAACACATTCTTATGCGATTACTGAGGCTAATTCCATATGCATTAGAAATCATAAACTTAACATCATTGGTATATGAAGAAGCAAAGGGTATATAAGATACTCTAAGGTATATTTAAATCTTGTAAACAAGTAACTCCAAAACTAGCCTTGCAAAAGAAACAGATGTTAAAGTGTCTGAATGAAGCAAATGTGTAGAGAAGCAGCCAGTTCAAGGAGGCCTCAGCTATACATTAAATGAAACACCAGGTGTCCATTCAGACGGGGCAGCTGCACAATCACATGAAGCAGCAGATACACACATGTGTAAATTCAAATGGAGCTGTTTCACAGTCACATGGGGAACTAGTTGTACACTCATATGGAGCATATGTTGCACATTCAGGTTTACACTCATATGAAGCAGATTCACACTCATATTGAGTGCACACTCACATGGAGCAGCAGATGCACATGGAATTCAAATGGAGCTGTTTCACAGTCACATGGGAAACTAGTTGTACACTCACATGGATCGTAAATTGCACATTCAGGTAGAACAGGTACTGCACACTCATGCACAGAGGTACAAAATCAAAGGAACATATTTTCAGTGAACACTTTCTGCATATTCACATGGAACATCAAGTACACTTTCAAATGGGACAGAAGCATACTCACATGGAGCATTTGCATATTTACATGGAAGAGACACATACATGAAATATCAGGTGTTCATTCACATAGCCTCAGATGCATATTCATATGTTATAAGCACACACTCATATGGAGCAGATGAACACTCATATGGAGCAAGTGTATACTCACATGGAACAGAAGATGCACATTCACATGTTACAGGCATACACTCATGTGGAGAAAGTGCACACCCATATGGAGCAGGTGCACACTCAAATGGAGCAAGCAGATGCATATTCACATGGAGCAAGTACATTTACATGGAGGAGACACATTCATATGAAGCATCAGGTGTTCATTCACATGGAGGAGGAGCAGGTACACAGTCATATGAACAGCAGGTGTACATTCATAAAAATTAATTTTCAGTTCACAGGTTGTGTGGTATCAAAATGCTTAGTATATACTCAGACCATAAGTTCATTGTGCTTACTTGCCATTTAATGAAATTAGAGTAAGTACCCTTAATTGTTCTATCAACATGGATTCACGGCATCTTTGGTTATCATGCAAGACCCACACAAAACCAAGCCAATCAACATCCCAGCACCGATAGGGAGGATGCTTTCCAGATCTCTCCTGCCTGAGGGCCTCGTGGCTGTGGGTAGTCTCTGTAGGGGAGATAATCATTCTTTTTTGAGGATGTGACAACTGGTAGTTCTATTTTGTAACTGGCCCCACAGCCATCTATATATGGGCATCACTGATTGGACTTAATGAATCTAAAAAAACTATGAAGTTAGAAGGAAAATTTGCTGGGAGTTACATGGGATGAGTTGGAGGAGTCAAAAGAGGTATAAAATATCATGTTATTTATATACAATGCATGAAAGGCTGAGGAATAAAGAAAACTGTTTAAAGTATTTTATATTTTTGTATTTTTTAATTCATTTTTTTTCATAGTGGAACTGCAAGAAAATGTGTGAGCCTCTTAATTCCTTAACTAGTCAACCTCCAGAAACAATGAAATCTCTCTCTCTCTCTCTCTCTCTCTCTCTCTCTCTCTCTCTCTCTCTCTCTCTCTCTCTCTCTCTCTCTCTCTCTCTCTCTCTCACACACACACACACACACACACACACACACACTCACTCATTCACACAGACACTCTCTTATACACACACTATAGTGGATTTGAGAATTCCAACTTTCTATTGACAACTGTCAGTATAAATTTTTATAAGTATTCAACAGTTTAATAGAGTAAAAAATAAAAATGTCTTTCTTGGGTTTCTAACAAGGCTATCCTTTTACATGTACTTCTCAAAGTGCTTACGTAGTTAGTGTTGTATATAAAACTATTTAAATGTATATAATGAATATCATTTTATTTATAAACATACATATGTATGTTATATGTTGTAATAATTTCCAGAACAGTCCTTTGATATCTTATTTTCTTTACTGGAATTTAGTTCCACCTTCTGCTGTAATGCACAGCATAATAGCAGGAACATGCACAAATATTGAGAACACAAAGTGATGAATTCCTGCTAAATCAATACAGTAAAAAAATCAATAAGCTAGTGTAATTACAGTTACAGGAAATAGAATATCACCGCCAGTCCTGAGATTGCTGTCTTGGTCTTCAATCCCAGGCAACATTTATTAATTTTTCACAGCTTGATACTTATGACTAATAGTGCAGATGTGAATTGCTTGTTCCGTATTTTGTACATTTTCATGGAGAACTTATCCTTGGCACTGTGTCAGAGAGTCTCAATCTTGGTAAATGTGGGAGTGATGAAAATAACACTCATTATATGATAAAACAAGCAAACAAACAAAAAAACACAAATTGGAAACTGTCAGCTTCACAAAGTTCCTTAGTTGTTTTCCACAATTCTCACTTTACTGTAATATGTTTTATCTTCAATTGTAATAATGCTCGTGGCAAGGGAAGTTTTGCTTCTCCAGATCTTACCAGAGCACTACAATTTGTGCTTTTTTACTTAACTTAATGATCTCTCTGATTGGAACTTGATAGCTTTGACTTAGGAAGAGCAATAGCTCCAGTACCATTCAGCAACTGGCCTGTTTTCCCCCTGAATGACACAGCCCCATTTCATTGTTATTTTTTAAAAAGTTTTCTCTCTATTTTAGTAGGTTCTTGCTTTTTTAAAATTCTACTTTTAATATCACTAGCATATAAAGGAGGCAAGAGATTTACATGTGAATTCAGGTGCCTGAGAGATCAGAAAGAATGCTGCCTGCCCCAAGCTGCCATGACAAGTGGTTTCAAGCCTTGTAATTTAATGTAGGTGCTAGGAATGGAAGCCAGGTGTTCTAAAAGATCACTTAGTGCTCTTAACCACTGAGCCATCTTTCCACTCCATGTGTAACTGTTGACAAAACAAATGACCATGAGAAATATTTTCATTTCCCCACACTTCTGAGATTTCTTACTTTATGTTTTTAATTGTTTGAGGATTTCATACATGAGTATTGTATTCACATCTCTGATACTTCTCAAAATATAGGCTTTTCAGCATTTCATAGCTATTCCAGTCTCTTCTGGTGATGCTGAAGGTGAATGAAGCCAATTCAAGATTTTATCTGCCAATGTTTATCTACTTGTCGGTTGATTCTTTGGCATTTAGTAAGATAATTGGCAAAAAACAAGGGAATAGAGATAAATATTCTGAAATCTAAGTTGTTCACATTGACATTAAAGTACCTGAAAGATAGTACCCTTAAGGACCAGTGGGAAGACACTCTGGGTGTGTTTTATGGGAGAAATGCTTACCAGGGAGGCTGCCTTGTCATCAGCCTGGTGCTTTGATCCTGTTGACTGGAAGGTAAAACTGACACAGGAGTTTTCTAGTTGGTATACAGGACAAGGTTCTCTTTCTTTCCAGCTTAGTTCCTTGCCTTATTTCATTTTATTTTTCATTTTCCGTCCTTTGTTGTGTCTCTTTCGTTTTCCTTCTTTCCCTCCCTTTCTTCCTCTCTTCCTCCCAACCCCTACACACTTCTTTTGTTCTACATTTTATTTCTTCTTATCAGCCCTTGAACTTCTGATTCTTGTCCTTTTATATATATATGGGCTGCTAGGATTATAGGCATAGGCCACCATGCCCAATGTTAAAACAGACCAACAGTTTCATGTATTGCGGGCACTCTGTCACTAACTTGTCTCCCAAGATCCCTGAACCCAGTTTCATAAGTTATGAAATGTAAATCATGGCTGTTTGTCTACCCATTGAGATATAGACATCTAAACAAGTTTAGTGAATGTCCTTTTTAAAAAATTAAGAAGACACATCATCCTACTCCTGAAATATTGTACTCCACTGGGGAAATGACTGCCAGAGATAAAATGTCTTTCTCTTTGGCTGGTTCCACTCCTTACAGAGCTCTCTTTAGAAGATGTCCCGCATATCTAGCATCTCCACCAGCATGAGGACGCCATAAATGCTAGGTCAGGGCCTTCACAGTGAGACTTCCTATGCTCAGGTTGTATGCCTTCTGTGACTCTCTGAAATCATGTGAGAAGATTTCATGACTCCTTTATTCCTGGGTATGTCATAACTCTAAATCCACTATGATCTTTACTATATCACCAATTTCAATAATAAGCTCAAGGGTGACCTTGGGCTCCTCATATAACATTAGCTTTAGGTCTTCTATTGGGTTTTCTAGGAACAGAAAATACTTTATTATCCCTCTGAAAAGACTGAAATGTAGCTGAGTGAGGTCCTGCTTGAAGGCCCTTTTTTCTGTATTCTGGTGCAGAGCCCGAATCATTACATTGATGATGCTCATCTACCATTTTCAGCACAAACTTTGCAACATTAAGGTACTGTTTTATTTTTAAATTGTACATTTTAAATTTATTTTTGCCTCACTTCCTCTTGTTTCTTGTGGACCTGAATAATAGTCATTATTAATAGTCATTAACTAATTTTCTATAACTATGTATAAATATACAACTAACTATATAACTATATAAATATCCAGTTTTATAATTATGTAACTAAGTATATAACTATCAATAACTAAATAAATATATAAAACTATATAACTATATAAATACATAACTATATTACTATAAAACTAACTATATAACAGCACTATAACAATTTTATGACAACTATATAGCTGTATGTCTAACTATATAACTAACTTTTTACACATATATATTTACACAACTATGCCACAGACTACAGATAATGCTGTCTTGAAATTGACTCTACCATAGAAATTAGAAATTACTTCATTACCTTTTAATTGAATCCCTGGCAAGTTCTTAGGAAAAGGGCAGAAAACCTCACAGGAATGGCCAATAGCCCAGTTACTAATATTGATCCCCTCTGAAATCTCTAGAATTTATTTTCCATAGTTTGCATTGTACTCACCCTTACTGTATTTCAAGCTCCTTCTAAGATGGCCCAATAAAGCTTACAGAATTCAACCACAACTTAATCAGAGTTCCAGTTTTCTACAGTCTTCCAAAAGCAGCATGGCTAAGTTCTTCACAGAAGTGCTCCATTTCAGCTACCAAACTCTCAAAATATTTCTGATGCTGTAATGAAAGACCATGTCCAAGACTATAGCCCATAATGACCAAGGTCATAACAACAAGGAGGAGAAATGAAGCTCACATCCTGAACTGAATGCATGAATCAGAGAATAAAGTGAGAGTAGGTTGAGGTCTTAAAAATGTGCACCCATTGTCAAATTCTCGACATTGAAGAACTTCTCAAACGTACACAAACAGTGTCATCAGTTGGGGACCACTTGTTAAGATGGATGAGATTATGAGGGCATATTTTTCATTAGAATTCCTACAGCCAGGAAGATAGCTAAAGGTAAAAGGCTCTTGCCCCCAAGCTGAAGAGTGAGTCTTATATACTTGGACCTAATTACTAGAAGACATTAACTCTTGCAAGCTCTGCTCTGACACCCACATGTATGACATGGTGCTCATGCACCAACAAAAAATACACATACACACAATAATAAATTCAACAAATGTAATAAGAATAAAAAATACAACAGTTTAAAACCTTCATATTTTTTTAAGTCTTCAAACAAGAAATTATAATTAAAATGATAAAAAAGTAAGATATTTCCAGTTTATGGGTTTTATAAATAAGGCTGCTATGAACATGTGTCCTTGTTATATGTTGGAGCATCTTTTGGGTATATGCCCAGGAGTGGTATAGCTGGGTCCTCAGAGAATTCTATGTCAAATTTTCTGAGGAACTGCCAGATTGATTTCCAGAGTGGTTGTACCAAATTGCAAACCCACCAACTATGGAAGAGGAATGTTCCTCTCTCTCCACATGCTCAGCAGCATCTGCAGTCACCTGAGGTTTTGAACTTAGCCATTCTGACTGGTGTGAGGTAGAATCTCAGGGTTGTTTTGATATGCATTTCCCTGGTGACTAAGGATCTTGAACATTTCTTTAGAACCTTGATGTCCTTCAACAGAGGAATGAATACAGAAAAGATGATATATTTACACAATAGAGTACTATTCAGTGGTTAAAAACAATGACTTCATACAATTTTTAGGCAAATTGATGGAACTAGAAAATATCATCCTGAGTAGGGTAACCCAGTCACAAAAGAACACACATGGTATGCACTCACTGACAAATGGATATTAGCACAAAATCTCCAAATAAAAAGATACAATTCACAGACCACATGAAGCTGAAGAAGAAGGAAGACCAAAGTGTATGGATGCTTCAGACTTTCTTAGAAAGGGGAACAAAATACTCACTGGAGGAAATACAGTGATAAAATGTGGAGCAGAGATTGAAGGAAAGGCCATCCAGAGACTGCCTCATCTGGGGATCCATCCCATATACAGACACCAAACCCAGACACTATTGCAAATGCCAAAAAGTGCTTGCTGACAGGAGCCTAATATAGCTGTCTCCTGAGAGGCTCTGCCAGAGCCTGGCAAATAGAGGTGAATACTCACAGCCAACCATTGGACTGACACTGGGTCCCCAATGGAGGAATTAGAGAAAGAACAGAAGGAGTTGAAGCCATTTGCAACCACATAGAAAGAACAACAATATCAACCAAACAGACTCCCCAGAGCTCCCAGGAACTAAAGCACTAACCAAAGAGGGACCCATGGCTCCAGCCACATATGTAGCAGAGGATGGCCATGTTGGACATCAATGGGAGGAGGGGCCCTTGGTCCTGTGAAGGCTCCATGACCCAGTGTAAGGGAATGCCAGGGTGGGGAGGCAGGAGTGGGGAGGCCGGTGGGGGAGTACCATCATAGAAACAGGAGGAGGGGGGATGGCATAAGGGGTTTCTAGAGGGGAAACCTGGAAAGGGGTTAACATTTGAAGTGTAAATAAATAAAATATCCAATAAAAATGTAAATTATATTTTACTGAATATTAAATTCTAAATTGAAAAACATCCTGAGAAAATTTGTGACTGATTTGTATGTCTGCAAAATCTAACTTTAGGAAAATTAGTTCTACATAGTCTTCATTTGATATTCTCAGCAAGAGTAGTAAGTGAATAACATTAATCCACTTCACAACATAAAATGATTCAAGACAGCTCTGTCTACCCTCCATCCATTGCACAGGTGAGGATTCACCCTAAAACTGCTTCATTATTAATTAAACAATATATTTTTGGTAATAAATGAAAGGCTCAATTTGAGTTCCTCTAATAGTCTACTTAATGATATCTAATTAGGACATCTGTTAAGAGTTCAGGATGTTACGTTCTTCATTTGGTTTCCCATTATCTCAGCATTATGACTTTCAGCATTTTATGAGCAGTTCATTATTAATTGGGTATATATATATATATATATATATATATATATATATATATATTACTTTTTCCATACTTTCTAACTAGGTTACCTGAACTTATTCTCTTTTATGTTAATTGGAACCACCCTATTAAAAATTTAGAATCTTAATTCCTCCTTTTCAGAAAATGTCTTAATTGCAATTTTCCTACCGATGTGCAGTCATTAAGTGGATGTAACAGTTTACAATAATTCAAATGACCAAAGTGATGATCTGGAAAAGATTATGATATGTGATGTCTCTTTCATAAGCATTCTGTTCACCATCAATATTATCATGATGTAGCTTTAAAATATATTC
Source organism: Mus pahari (assembly GCF_900095145.1). Classification (NCBI taxonomy): domain Eukaryota; kingdom Metazoa; phylum Chordata; class Mammalia; order Rodentia; family Muridae; genus Mus; species Mus pahari. The sequence continues at coordinate 78,436,189 of NC_034604.1, read as the reverse complement.
TTAAAGAAAAACTTTAAAATCACACAGGTTTTAAACATAAAAAGTTTATAGCCACCAATGATTCATATATGATAAGGTTTAAAATATATAAACAGCCAAATATTTTTTATATATGACAGAAATATTTGAGTAATGATTATGATATTTCTAGTTTTTTTTTTTCAGTTTTCAAACATAGACTTACTAAGCAGCTAGAGCAATTGTTCAGTGGAGAGGTGAAGACCACTTCCTGCAGAGGACCAGAGTCAAGTTCTCAGCACCACCCACACAGGTCATAACTGTCCATAACTCTAGGGCCAGAGACTCCTTTCACATAGTGCTTATGCATACATGCATTCAAAAGTGTGTATATGTGTGTGCATGCGTGTGTGTGAGTATGCGTGTGTGTGTGTGTGTGTGTGTGTGTGTATTTAACAGTAAATATTTCCAAATTTTATTTTAAAATTAACTCAAAATTGACTGAATTGAAGACTCTTTAATTTTTATTACTTTTTTATGTTTTTTAATATTATTTTCTTTATTTGCATTTCAAATGCTATCCCTAAAGTTCCCTTACCCTTCCCTCCGCCCCTGCTCCCCTACCCACCCACTCCCACTTCATGCCCCTGGCATTCCCCTGTGCTGGGTCATATAAAGTTTGCAAGACCAAGGGGCCTCTCTTCCCAATGATGGCCAATTAGGCCATCTTCTGCTACATATGCA
>NC_034604.1:78394736-78433797 GCF_900095145.1 Mus pahari | reverse complement strand
TGAGAAATACATGAAAAAAATGTTCAACATCCTTAGTCATCAGGGAAATGCAAATCAAAACAACCCTGAGATTCCATCTCACTCCAGTCAGAATAGCTAAGATTAAAAATTCAGGTTACAGCAGATGCTGGCGAGGTTGTGGAGAAAGAGGAACACTCCTCTATTGCTGGAGGGATTGCAAGCTTGTACAACCACTCTGGAAATCAGTCTGGCAGTTCCTCAGAAAATTGGACATAGTACTCCCGGAGGATTTATTACTTTTTTTGACATTATAGCTATATAATTTCTTCCCTTCCTTTTCCTCATTCCAACCCCACTCATATACTTCTCTGTTTCAAATTCACAGCCAATTTTTCTTTAATTTTTGCTAAACACACACATATATTCATATATAAACTCAAATATATACATATATACACACAAGTTTTTATCAGTCTATGCGATTTACTTGTATGCATATGTTTTTGAGGCTGACCCTTCGGTATTGGATAATCAATTGGTGAGCTCTTCCATGGGGAAGAGTATTTCTCCTGCTCTTATTACTGTTTTATTGTCTGTAGATCTTACTTCTCATCAAAAACATGTTTCTTCGATAAATGGTGAACAATACAGGGAAACAGTAAATTAAAAGGCAGAGTTGTGGAGCCCAGTCCCAACCACAGCACAATTCCAGCACTGACGGATCAGGGGTTATTCTTGATCCTTCCATCCTTCAAGGGATAGAAAGTTCTAAGAGCCAGAGGAACAAGGATTTGTCTGTGTAACTGTGCTCTAGAAGTGTCAGAAAAGCTGTACCTATAAAGTCTCACCAACCCACCTACCTAAACATGACCTGAAAAAATTAAACAATAGCCATGCTACCAGAGAAGGGGAAAGGCCCACATTTTTATTTTTTTCTCATTTTTTAATTTTGATTTTGTATTGTTTATTTTATTTATATTTCAAATGTTATCCCCCTTCCCCCCTCCCTGTGTTTCTATGAGGGTGCTCCCCCACCCACCTACCCACTCACTCCTGCTTCACCACCCTAGCATTCCCCTATCCTGGGGCATCTAGCCTTCACAGGACCAAGAGCCTCCCCTCCCATTGATGCCAGATAAGGCCATCCTCTGCTACATATGTAGCTGGAGCCATGGGTCCATCCATGTACTCTTTAATTGGTGGTTTAGTCCTTGGGAATTCTGGGGTGTCTGGTTGGTATTGTTGCTCTTCCTATGGGGCCACAAACCCCTTCAGCTCCTTCTGTCCTTCCCCTAACTCCTCTATTGGGATCCCAGTTCTCAGTCCGATGGTTGGCTGTGAGCATCCCCATCTGTATTGGTCAGGCTCTGGCAGAGCCTCTCAGTAGAGATGGCTCAGCAGTTAAGTACCATGTTTTTAAATCAAAACCGCTACATAAGTAATTTAGTTTCTACATTCATTCCTAACTTATATGTACATCTGATTATAGCATGGAACATAGATTATAAAATCAGTATTTATCTAATTATAGCAAGTAGTGCTATCATTATAGCATTGTTACAAAAATAAATATACTTTGTTGTTCCTTAAGTTGCTGGGCAATAAATTAATTCATTATAGTCACTGATTCCTGATATTTGAATAAATGTTGTTTATTCACACATATATCAGATAATTTTGTTTTACCTTCTGTGTAAATAGCCCAGAGTAAAATGAGATTTCAGAATTTCTTAACAAAAAAATGGAGAGAACAATGATGTGGCATAAAATACATATAGACCAACTCAAGCAATCAATTTTTTTTCAAATAATAAAACACAAGGACTGGTTTATGCTTAACAACTCAATAAAACACAACCACCAAATCCTAGAAAAGGTATGTAGGTCACATTAAATTTCTAATAGTATAAACTGCTAATAATAATTTCATAAGTAACAGCCTTAAAATTTATTGGGCATAGTGAAAATAGTACTCCTCTAGGTATGTTTAGAAAAGACACGCTAAATCATGAAAAAAAAAAGAAGAGTTTTGATTGATTGATTTACCATCAGTACTTTCTTTGACAATGCTTAGCATGATTACACTGCTTCAAATTTTATTTCACAATGCGGACAAGGGCAGAAGATATGTTAAAGGCTAATCTTCACCTCTGCCTCCATTCCTCTAAGTGCAGTTTCTTAACTCATCCCCAAGTCTGTAGCAGACCACCTGCTGCAGCTTCCCTTTTCCCTTCTCTCATCTCCAGTATATCACACAGATATCTTCTTGCCCTCCAGACAGCCTTTCTCACACACATTCGTTTAATCCAAGCTCCCTGCATTCAGCAGGCACTTTCAGAAAACATACAGTGCCCTCAGACCCAGGAACCAGGTAGGCTAACTTCAGAACTTCACCCATTCCTGTACCCATTTAATCCTCTCCCCTACTCTTATCCATAAACCTGTAGCCAACCACCTGTTTCAATCCACCCTGTTTCCAGAGGATAACATGGATCCTCCTTTCCAAACTACCCTCCCCCTTCACTGTTTTATCCCAGCCACCAACTCTAGTGGAGATTCCATGGGAATCATACACCACCCCAGACAGGGAAGCAGGCAGACTTAACATGGATGATCGCCATGTCCTCCTTTCCTTCAATTCCAACTCCCATCTCCGGAGCAGACTACCTGCTATGCCCCAGTCCTCTCTGCCACCATCTTCCATGGACACCGACTACTCCAAATTTCCACTGTACCCATCAGGTTTTCAATGTGCCCAATAGGCTTTCTCTGTGAACATGCCAAGCAAGTCTTCCAGAGTGGCAACTAACCCCTTCTCCCTAGCTCATCACTAGATCTGTAGCAGAAAAATACTGTTGTGGCCTCTCTTCATCTCTGCTCCCCATTTCCAGACTTCTAAGCAGATCCTCAGGAAACATACTGCATTTTTATTTATTATTTTTATTTTATTTATTTACATTTCAAAGTTCCTCCTTTCCATTCCCCCCTCCACGAGCCTCCCACACCATCCCCCTCACATTTGCCTCTAAGATGGTGCTCCTCGACCCACTCCCACCTCACCCCTACCTTACACTCTAGCATCCCCCTTCTCTGGGACATCAAGCCTCTCCAGGATCAACTGAATCTTCTCCCACTGAGACCAGACAAGACAGTTCTCTGCTACATATGTAGCAGGAAACCATGGATCAATCCATGGATGCTCTTTGGTTGGTGGTTTTGTCCCTGGTAGCTCTGAGGGGTCCGGTTAGTTGATACTGTTGTTCTTTCTGTGGGGTTGCAATTCCCTTCTGATCCTTTATTTCTTCCCCTAATTCTCCCATAGGGGTCCCCAGACACAGCCCAATGGTTAGCTGTAAGTATCTGCATCTGTCTCAATCAGGTGCTATCAGAGCCTCTCAGAGGGCACCATTCCAGGCTCCTGTCTATAAGCACATCTTAGCATCAGCAATAGTGTCAGGGATTGTTGACTGCATGTGGGACAGATCCCAAGTGGGGTCGGCCTCTGGATAACCTTTCCTTCAGCCTCTGTTCCATTTTTGTCCTTGCATTTCTTTAGACAGGAAGAATTCTGGGTTAAAATTTTTGAGGTGGGTGGGTGGCCCCATCTCTCAACTGGGGACCATGTCTATCTACTAGAGGTGGTCTCTTCAGGTTCTATCTAACCATTGTTAGGCATTTCAGCCAATGTCATCCTCATTGGGTCCAGAGAGCCTCCCAGATTCCTGGTGTCTGGGACTTTCTGGCACTTCCGACCCCATTCGCCATCCCACACTTCTACATATTCCTACTCATTCTCCTGGTCCTCTGGGCATATCTCCTGTCTCCCCCATACCTGATCCTGCCCCACTTTTTCTCTTCCCCTCTCCTCTCCCACCCAGGTCCCTCCCTCCCTCTGCCTCCTGTGATTATCTTGCTCCCCCTTCTAAGTGGTATTGAAGCATCCACATTGAGCCTTCCTTCTTGTTATGCTTCATAGGGTCTGTGAGTTGTATCATGGATATTTTGAATATTTTGGCTCATATTCACTTATCAGTGAGTACATACCATGTATGTCCTTTTGGGTCTGGGTTTCCTTTCTCGGGATAGTATTTTCTAGTTCCACCCATTTGCAAAAAATAATCACGATGTCCATGTTTAATAGCTGAGTAGTATTCCATTGTGTAAATGTATCGCATTTTCTGTATCCATTCTTCAGTTGAGGGACATCTGGGTTGTGTCCAGTTTCTGGCTATTATGAGCAAAGCTGCTATGAGCATAGTGGAGCATGTGTCCTTGTGATATGCTGGAGCCTCTTTTGGGTATATGCCCAGGTGTTAACTGGGTCTTCAGGTAGAACTATTTTCAATTTTCTTAGGAACTGTCAAATTGATTTCCATAGTAGTTAGATGGAGAAAACAAGATATTTCAGGACAAAACCAAATTTAAACAGTATGTTTCTACTAATTCCCCTCCTAGCCCATCCCCATTCCTAAGTGTCTACTCCCCATACCTACAAACAGGTTTTATCCTGAACCCTCAGTGACCGCACACATCCAGATATCTCCCAGAAGACATTATTACCAGGCAACAAGCCACGTTCCTCTCCCAAAATCCTCACACCAGAAACCAAGAAACAAAACATCTACCCAATCAAGAAAATAACGGATATCAACACCTAGAATCACAATCTGACCAGATCCACATCTCTACAAGCCAGCATAAAACACAAGAATGGCCAGGACAGTATGTCTTAACTAGAGACAAGCAACCTTTCCACAGCATGTCATAAATATTGAAACATAGCTGAAACACGCGCCAAAGACATTAATGTAGCCTTTATGAATAAGATAGAGTCCCATACAGAGGAAACAAATAAATCCCTTAAAGGAAACTGTGAAACTACAGAGTGGAAGAAAAAGAATAAAACTTTTCAAGACCTGAAAGTGCAACTAAGATCAATAAAGGAAACTCAAACTGAGAGTAATGTAGAAATGAAACATTGAGGAACATAAATAAGAGCCACAGAGGCAAAGCCTACCAGGGGACCACAAGGGATAGAAGAGTACATCTCAGACATGGAAGACCTGGTAGAATAAATGGATACATTTGTAAAATAAAATGCTAAATATAAGTTTTAAATCCTAGCCAAAAACTATCACAGAATTCTGGAACACTATAAAAAGACAAATCTAAGAATAATGGGAATAAAAGAAGAAGAAGAAAACCAGGTCAAATGGATGGAAAATATATTCAACAAAACCAGAACAGAATTTTCCAAAAGAAGGAAGCCTATCAAGGAACAAGAAGTATACAGAACAAATACATTGGAGCAGAATAAACTCCCCTCATCACACAGTAACCAAAACACTAAACATATAGAACAAAGAAAGAATTTGAATTAATCTCCCCTCCCTCTCTCTCAATTTCTCCCTCTTAATCTCTTTCACACACACACAGTGTGTGTATGTATGTGTGTGTATCTAATTATACAAGAGAGCTAGATCAAAAGGAGATTGTACAGTGGTTAATATATATGGAGAAAGAGTAGGACAGAAACAAGAGATTGTAATGTTGGTAAATAGAACACATTCATTATGCTTGTTCTATTTTTTAAAAAATACATATATTTGTACATTTAATCCTATCGTGTGTGTGTATGTATGTACAAACACTGTATTCTGCATATGTTATATGTATTTATTTATCATGATGATTTCCAATTCAACTCACTTTCCTGCAAGTGATGTATCTGGACCAAGCTCCATTTTGATGCATTAGGACAGATTGTCTTCATTCATTCATTTATGGACATCTGTTTGTGGATCTTATATCTTGATATTTGATAAAAAGTTCATGAGAAGAAATGTTTTATTTGCTAGTGATTCAAGCAACTTCTACAAAAAAATAGTCCCTGCAAAATTGATTGTTAACTGAAAATTACATTCATTCAAATCCTTTCTGAGAAACCAAAACAACCACCCCAACAAGAGTGCACTGTAAAAGTATAATAGTTTCAAAAGCAATCATAAAAAATCATTCTTCTAGTGTAGAGTGCTATACATAATAACAAAAATAATTTTTCAACCACAGAGTACTATACTAAAATAACATTTGATTCCAAGACAAATGAAACACTTAAAAACATCAACTGAACTTGATAAATTTTGAAGACATTCCAAGAAGTTTTTTTTGAAATTGACAGAATGTTTTTCTTAAGGTCAAGAAGTTAGTCACCTTCTAGTCCGATAGTCTCCTGTCAGTATCCTAAGGAACACTTGCATCAAAAATGTTTTATAGTAGTAATTATAGTAATTTTTCTAAGTTATAAGATTCAAAATGCCCACTATGTTCATAGCAGATTTATTTATAATACCCAGAAGCTAGAAAGCCAGATGTTCCTCAACAGAAGAATGGATAAAGAAAATGTGGTACATTTACACAAGGGAGTACTATGCAGCTATTAAGCTATTAAAAACAATTAATTTATGAAATTCTTAGACAAATGGATGGATCCGGAGGATATCATCCTAAGTGAGGTAACCCAATCATAAAAGAACATACATGATATGCACTCACTGATAAGTGAATATTAGCCCAGAAGCTGAGTCTACCCAAGATACAATTTGCAATAGACATGAAACTCAAGAAGAAGGAAGACCAAAGTGTAGATACTATGATCCTTCTTAGAAGGGGGAACAAGATACCCATGGAAGGAGTTACAGAGACAAAGTTTGGAGCAGAGACTGAAGGAATGACCATCCAGAGACTGCCCTACCTGGGGATCCATGCCATAAACAACCACCAAAACCAGACACTATTGTGGATGTCAACAAGAGCCTGCTGACAGGAACCTAGTATAGCTGTCTCCTGAGAGGCTCTGCCAGTAACTGACAAATACAGAAGTGGTTGCTCACAGTCATGCATTGGATAGAACACAGGGTCACCAATGAAGGAGCTAGAGAAAGTACCCAACGAGCTGAAGGGGTATGCAGCCCTATAGGAGGATCAACAATATAAACTAACCAGCACCCCCCCAGAACTCCCTGAGACTAAACCACCAATCAAAGAAAACATGGTGGGACTCATGACTCTAGCTGCATATGAAGCAGAGGATGGCCTAGTCAGTCATCAATGGGAGGAGAGACCCTTGGTCCAATGAAAATTCTATGTCCCAGTGTAGGGGAATGCCAGGGCCAGGAAGTGGGAGTAAGTAGGTTGGGGAGAAGGGGGAGGGGGGAAGGGACAGAGGATTTTCAGAGGGGAAACAAGGAAAGTAGATAATATTTGAGATGTAAATAAAGAAAATATTTAATAAAAAGTTACAAAATGCCTCCATCAATTTTATTTCTAAGGCAAAAACAGGTACGAAAATTAACTTAGATTTTAGACACTAGTGCTATAATGGAATAGATTTCCTGTTTACTGAACAGCAAAGTCTTGCTATTCGAGTATCCAAGCATACAAGTGAGACAAAGGAAGCCTGGTTTAAGCATTACTTAGTCCTTGCTGCTTTTGTCAACATCACATCTGTTAGAGAATAGTACTACGAAAAATAATTGGAGAAAGGAAATTTGGTCAGGGTGTTTAGTCAGCTCAAGATGCCTGGAAGGAAATTCTTACAACAATGTGACTATAGGGTGTGCCCTGAATGCAATAGAACAGAAGGGACATGGGAGGAGGAGCAGAAGAGAGGCGGGGGATATGGTCCAAACCTGTAATCTAAAGTAGATACTGTGTGAATGTACCTAACACACTCTTTAAAAGAGTCATGATCAATAATTTCCTAACATTGATTTGAAATTTTCCACATAGTAATGCAGTATCAGTGATTTATGGAAAAAGAAAAGGAGTGGACCTGGGGGCAGTTATGGGGGTTAATACTGTACATGGATGACTTCTTTAAATTATAGGAGTGTTCTATAATTACACTGTTGTAATGTTGGTATAACTACAACAATTTGCTTTAAATATCAGTGAAATGCATATTACTGTGTCACAAGCTCATGATTATGACTAGGAAACTAAGGGTAAAAGTGTTACATACTTCAATTAACAGGTAAAGTGTGTCAAATTTTATTTTAAAATAATATAAATATCAGTTTTAAGTATTTTTAAAATAAATGTTCAAAATTTAAAGTACTTTCTTAGGGAAGCTATTTAAACAATTTCCGTATGTGTTATAAAAAATCTATTACCACAGTAGGCATTGTTTGCATTAATTTTGGAATAACTCCACATACAAACAAAGGTACATATAATTTTTAAAGTATAAAATAACATGACACTATTCATGTAAAAGAATAATACCTATTTCTTATGGATTTGATTGAATAGTCAACACATTTCACTATTGGTTACTAAGTGAGAGTTATACAATAATATATATCAGAAAGATGGTTTAATGTAGGATATTAATCATAACATCTTGCTGAAATAGAAATAAAACCATACAATTACCTTTGCTGTATCAACATATAGTAAAATTCAAGCATATTTCACATGACAACTTTTAAGGGAAGACATCAATTAAATCATAAGAAAGAAACTTTGATTTCAATCAATGTCATTATAAGAAATAAGATGTACAGTTGGCCATGTCATCTGAATCGGAGGGTGAAGATGTGAATGTGGTGAGCAGTTTCTCCCTTCAGTGTTGCTGGGAGCTTGTTCAGAAGCTGACCTCTCAGCAAGACATCTACTGTTTTTCTTTTGACTGGGTTCTACAATAGCATAAGAAGTTCCCTCATGATGTTTTCACATACACTTTTGGTTGATTAAAAAACACACACACACATTGCAAACATACAATGGAATTCTATTCTGCTATAAAAAAAATGAAATCATGACAAACATTAGTCATTTTGTTATTTTTAAAGGATCTGCCCAAACACAAGTAACTTCATTCTGTAATAGATTCACAAGCTCTGTTTTCTTCAGGTTTAATACAAATATCCTTAAACCTAAAATCCATGAGAAGGCCAGTGGGAAAATAAGAGATAAATCACCTGTGTCCACATACCTGTAGTTAAATACCTGATCAAGACTTTGACCAGAAATGAGGCTCAATAATTTAAAGATGATGCAGGACCTGAATAAAAGAGACCCATCATTAGTGATGTGGGAAAGTAAATCTCCTTTCTGGGAATACATAAGATAATTATCTAAGAAATTATGAGGGGGGCTTGGGGAGAATAAGCTTTCCTTATGGATGGACCTCAGAAAAAGTTAAGAATATATAAATAATGTGTGCTATGCTTAGGAACTGCAAAACTCTTCAGATTGAGCTTGGTACAGAAAGTCTTTGGTCAGACTCTGTTCAATTTAATCCAGAATTGAGTTTCCAGCATATGCCTGCCTTTGGTTCTCTTTCAAACTTTAAATAGTTGATGTATATGTCATTTCCTTCCCTAATTTTGCAATGAATCATAATAACAACAAACTTTTCCAAAGAATATTCACATTTTTACAATGCCAAGTAAACTCATTTAGCATTGGAGTCAGGAAATTAAGGGCAGACAAAGTCTGATGGCTTTCAGTTGATGACCCCACTAGAGTTCTTCACTGGGGGATACAGAAAACCTGTCTCCTGAGCTTGAACAATGCAATCTCAGTTGTTCTGCTAAGATCACAGGGAGGAAAACTGTGCCTGTAAAAGACTGACTGCTGTGTTCACATGAGAAATACAGAGAACTCCACAAATGCCTCCACTCAAATGCCTTAATCTTAATTTGGGAAATGAAATTTTATTTCTCATGACTATAAAAGCTATCACAGGACTAGTGCAAGCAGAAATAAACTCCCAGATTAAACTTTAAAATGATAATGCCAATCTCAACTTATCAGCTAATTGTTCATATGCTAAACACAGTTCCAAAATATGTCAATGTAATATTAATGGCTGCCCATGGATCATTACAAAATGGAGGCAAACAGTATATTCCCAGAGTCAAGATCTGTTCCAGGTTATGCCTACATAATTCTGAAAGCATAAAAATGCATAGCAGAATCTTAGGTATTTGGCCATTTCCAGGTCATGAATATATAAACTGTATTTACTTCCTATGGAAAATAGAAACTACCATGCTGCCAGGTGAGCCAGCAGTGAGAGACCACTGATGCCTGAAACTGAAGCCTGAATGTTACTTTCCTCCTGTGGTATAACAGGGTTCCCCTGAGCAGAATAAGCTTTTGGCTTAACACTTAAGAAGAAATAACAATGAACTAATTTCATAACACAAGGAATTATTTTGCAATTGAAAAATAAAATAAGCTGTAGCATCTCTTTTATCTACATTTATTTAATTTTTTTCTTTAAAATGCCAAGCAGTGCTTGACGTAATTAGAATTCAATCAAGAGGTTTTCAGTCTTGGATTAAACCCTGAAAGATGTAATTAGGAGACAGAGATGAGGGTAACGGTGAGAAGTAAGTTTTACAATTAATACAGGCTGAGCATCCTATTCCAAAGTCCAAAATACAGCAAATCATGAACGCTTTGAGTATCAATATGATGTAGAAAATTTAACATTTGACCTTTGTATGAAAATGTCAGTCAAAATGCAGTGACCTTAAAATACTGGGTACAATTATCTTCCAGCTTATATGATCTCATGTGCTAGTAAGTATTCTGCTGTTTCTTTAAAAAATACGCTGTTTGCTCTAGAATTGAATACAGAGCAACAAAGTACAAGGAATTCAGCCGTCATAACCTTGCTGTTTCAAGTAGTTTTTGGCATATAACACATCTAAGCAGAAAGTATTGAGCTCTCATAATCCTTTGCCTCCATACTAACAACTTCCCTTCTGGAACACTGCTACATGAGACAGTGGTACATGTGGGAAATCAGTGACCCTCTGTTGATACATGGTTATCACCCATCTGACTTCAGCTGGTAGAAACATCCTGTAGTTTTCGGTAAGAATGCAATGACCCAGGTTCACATTAATACACCACACAGCAGTTTTCTCTTCAATAAATCTCCCTTCCTCTTTTGCACAGTATCTCTTGGTTGGAATCAAGTGACACTTAGCCTCGCGTATTCTTTTGATGTTGGAGCTAGTCATTTAAGTTCTGCCATAGATATTCATGGGTGACAGCTCATCTCTTTGTAGCACTGAACAATACTTCATCTTTATGATGAAACACAGGTTACCTTTTTATTTACAAGCTGAAAGTCCACTTTCTAAATTTCAGATTTTAGCAACTATAAGTGAGCTGTTGTAAATATCTGTGTGAATTTTGATATGTTTTCCTTTTTTTTTTTTTGTGGCATAGTCTAGAGCTCTTTAAGAGTTCCTTTACTTTGAGAAAAATAATTTCCTACTCATTTTCTATATTATCTCACCCAAATCTACCAAAACCTGAATCTTAAGAAATTAAATGTCTTGCAGAGAATGTCTTATTCTGAAGTTGGAGGATTCTTGGAATGATATGTCTACAAAGAAGCATGTGTTAAAATTTGATCCACAACCAGCGAAACTGTAGGAGTAGAAATTTGGGGATATCCAAACTAGTGCAAGGGAGTCTTGTCACTGGAGGAATGCTCCTGAGGGTGCTACCTAGGTTACATCTTTCCTGCCTCTGCTTCTTCAACCTAGCCACACAAGAAGAGAGGCTTCTTCTGTTGTTCAGTTTCCTCCCCCAACATCTGCCTCTGCACAGAGCCCAGTGAGCACGGATTGCCACTTCTGAAACTCTGGTCCAAAGTGAATGTTTCATCTCTTCACATTCATCTAACTTCAGTATTTCATTTGCTAAACTAGAACTTATTGGCTGAGCCTTTGAAGACAGTGGTGAGGCCTCTATCTGGTCTCATCTTTCTTAGAAGAGTGTTTCTCCTCTAATTAAATCCATGTGTATGTATTTAAGTTTTACATTTTTACCAAAAGTAACTTAGACACAGGTATAAAAAAATGACATTTTAATTATCTTTGGAATATTTCAATATCTTTTTGGCCAAAACAAAGATATTTTACATTTTAAATTCTCCCTTATATACATACACTATTTTATGGATTTCATATTCCTGTTGATTCAAATCATTTTGTTTCCTCCAAAACTTATCCAACTTCATTTATGTTTGTTTACTCATAACTTAGAAAGCAATTACTTAGTGTAGAGCTAACTTTGAAATGATTTTCCTATAATTTTGATTTATATTCTTTTGTAGCAAAATAAAAGAAAGTAAAGAAAAATTATGCTCTGGAAACACTGAAGAAATAAAATCAAGCTTTAATAAATCTATGGCTCTATTATAAGTTAAATAGCACTAGAACAGTAAACAAAAACATCCAAAGTACCTTAAGATGCGCTTCTGATTCCACAGAAAACAACTTGATGAAAACATGATTGCTAAGTTATTTTAATTTTTTTATATAAGAACATAAAGTTTGTTAAACTTATACATCTGAAAGCTATACTAGAAATTAATATAATCCTTGCAAAAAGATCATTTCAGTAGAGGAGGGATGGGAAATTACCATCCAGATGTAAAGTAATTAAATAAATAAATTAATTAATAAAAATTATGTTTTCAGAAATGCAGATAAGACAAAAATAGACTTGAAAGTAGGGTTGTTATTGTGGAGACAAGGAGAGGTAGGACAAGCATTGAAACACAGCTTGAATTTGGTCAGTGAATGCAATTTAAAAGTGTAGAAATGCCACAATGAATCCATTAACATGTATAAAATTACATTGCTTTTAAAATATTTAATAGAGATGTAAAAGAATTTTTGAATAGAAATACTATCCCATTGCTTCAGTTCCACGTTTTACTTTGAATGAAGAAGCAGTGTTTCGGACCTTCAGTTTTACAGTGAGTTCTGACTGGCTCCCACGGTCTTTCTTTTCTTTCCTTTTTCTTTCTTCCTTTTGACCATATTCTCTTTTGCCATTTTTATTATCTCTTTAGGAATACTTTATGATGCATTTGATCATTTGATCATATTCAGCTGTTCCCACACTCCTCCCAGTTCCATCACCTCTTCTCTACTCAACCAATGTTGTGTCATCTTTTAATTATTTTAGTCTATAAAGTGCAGTTCATGCTGCCCACGCATTCCTGGATATGTGGCCTTCACCATAGGGTGGTCTACCCACCAGGAACTGCACACTTGACAAACCTGACATTTTCTACCCCACCAGTAACCAGTGCTCCTTAGCTAGGGGGAGTTGTTGCCCATCTCCCTTCACCATGATGCCATTTTGTCTGCTCTGAGCCTGTAAGGATTATGTGAATGCTGTATCAACTTCAAATAGTTCATATGTGCTGTTGTCATAAGTTCAGGAAACATGGTTTCCTTGTAATCATTTAGACCTTCCTTTTCTGACATAGAAAGAAGATAAGTTGCCAATCAATGTTAAAAATTCGTCCAGTCCCCCCCAAAAAATATGTTTGCTTTCAGAATATATTAAATTATCTTAAGAATTTGATTTTTAGCTCCTAGGTAATTAAAGTTAATGTTATCTTGAATCTTCAATATTATACAAGGACATCTGATATTTTAAAAGGTGAAATTTTAATTAAATATGATGTCTGAAGCATGTACAACTGAGTGAAGCACAGTAAGGAATTATTCACTCAGGATTATTTCATTGGTGTGCACAGTTGAGCTTTGCTAACAGAGTAAAGTCTCCTTGTTACAGTAACTTTTATTCACATGATGTAAATATCTCCGAGGCTTCTTGTCTCCATCTGTTGACCTAGCCCTATACATGGAAGCTTCTCGCTCCCATACAATGTTTTATAGGCCTAGACTGTTTTTAGCTTCTGAGAATTACTGCTTAATAAGTTCACCCCTTCCTAGCTCTTTCTGATCTCTTTGTGGCTAATTCAACTAAGCTGTTCTGATTCAAGCTCCTCTACAAGTTGCCTGATTCAGTTTGGCTTCTCTCAGCTTCTGAAGTGCTGTGCTTGGCCTCATACTAACTTTGGCAATAGGTTTTAATCTTCTGGCTCCTTCTCATTCTTTGGCTGATTCTATATTCACCTGTTTCTAGGTTGTTCTCTCTCTGCTACCTGGCTCTGTATAACTCTTCAAGTAAAACTGTCTCCTGCCTCTCCCTATGCATTGCTCCCTCTTATGTTGTCTCTTTTTCTTCTCTCTTCTTGTGAAAGGAGGGCATATCCTAGTCCATCAAATTTATGAACTTGTCTACCACTCAATTAGACATTACTTTCAAACATGGGAGCATTCTTCTACAAAATAACTCTACCTTCATTAGGATTAAAAGTATGTGTACTAAGGGCAAGTCTTTCACAAGTATTCGAGTTAAAATACGAAAATTGGAGAGCAAAATTTGATCTCTGGAGACTAGTGTTGATTCTAGCCCTTTCTCAGTGTAGATATACCAAGATAAAATATGAGAGAACAGGAAAGAAACTAGAGAGGTGGGTAAAAGAAGAGAGAGCATGTGAAATAGAAAACCAGCAAGAATTGTAAGAATTGAGTAAGGGAAACACAAAGAAAACAGGGATAAAATGAATGAAGAGATTGTAAAAGAGGAAGAAAGAGAGAAGTGTCATGCTGAGAAATCAGCCCAGGAAAAAGATGACAGCAACACAACTAAGGCACAGGTGTGGTCTGAGGATTAGCCAGGTACTGGAAAAGAAGCAACCAGAGGCATGGAACTGAGATAGAAGACAAAGAAGATGTCAAATACATAACACAAGCATTCTAGATAGGAAAGGAAGAAGTATGGGAGGGATGGAAGGGAGGGGGGAGGGGAAGAGAGAGAGAGAGAGACAGAGAGAGAGACAGAGACAGAGAGAGAGACAGAAGGAGGAGGAGGAAGAGGAGGAGAAAGAGGGGAGGGAGGAGGGGAGGGGAGGGGATAAGAGACAAGATGTGGGTGAGAGATTGTGAAGTTATATAAAAGAAGAAACACCCAAAAATTTGATAGTATTTCCAGCTTTTGGTGACTGCTTTAATAGTTAATATTTCCCTGAAATGTGTAATAACTATATCTTTTTTACTTGTCTTACTTGTAAGAATCTATCTATGGTGACCATCTCATATATATATATATATATATATATAAACTAACCATCCAAGAGAGAGTATTGCAGTTGATCCCACCTCGAACCCCAAGACTTATTTACTGAAAAAGAAAAAGCAGTTTCTAGTTGTGGTGTGGTTAAGCCCTAAGCACACCTTTACTCCCTCCTACCTCTCTCTCCCTCTTCACTGCTCCCATTTCTGTTGTCCCTCTTTCCTCTCTCTTGCCTGCTATTTAGATATTAGATCTCTCCATATATTCTTCTGATAATATAGTGAAATTAACCCCAGAGGAAAAGAATCCTTAAATATACCAAAGCTAGCAAAATGTTTAATAAAAATATTTCCATCTCCAGATCCTATTGTTGCAAAGAGCAAGAAAAATACCAATTGCAACAACTCTTTCACTATCAGCAAAGCCAGGAACTAATATTGAGATGAGTTAGAAGATCATGCAAAACTTTATATAGTATTTTAAAGAATACTGACAGAAATTTAAGCGGAATTTCCTCCAACTCTTATTGTCCCTTAATATTTTAATTCTTTATATAATTTTCTTCCATAAAATATATTTGATTATACTCTTTCTACTCTTCCAATGCCTCCAATATCTCTTCTACTCACACAATCCCATGCTCTTTCTCTTGCTCACTCTCTCAAAAAAGGAACAAAACTCAAAAAAACAGAAACTGATTAAACAAAAAAGACAATGAAAATAAATCAAAAAGATCTTCAGAGAGTACACACATACAGAGCTACACACACACACACACACAGAGAGAGAGAGAGAGAGAGAGAGAGAGAGAGAGAGAGAGAGTTCTGTATTAGCCAACTACTCCTGGGCATGAAGCCTACCCTGGAGAATGGCTGGTATACATAGTGCTATTCACAGCAGAAAACTAGTTTCCCTTTGCCCAGATATATTCATACAAAATGTATTATTGGCTTGTGGTAGCACTTTGTGCCCACTTTCCTCCCGTGTGCTGGAATTTTGTCTGGACTGAACCTGTGTGGATTCTGTGCATGTTGTCACAGTCTGTGAGTCCATAGGTTTATCAGTGACTTTGGATATGGGTGAGAGTGATTTCACAGAATCACCTACCATTTATGCCACTTGTAATATTTCCACTTCCCCTTTGTATTTCTTTGAGCCTTGAGAGAAGAGTGGTGAAAAGATCCCACTTAGGGATCTCAGTGCTCCAAAGTTCCTCACTTTCTGTACATTGCCCAGTCATGGGTCATTTGATACCATCTACTCTAAGAAGGTTCTCTGGAGATGGTTGAATGATTCATTGGTGTATGTGTTCAACATTGGGTGTCATTTTATTGACATGGTATTTTTAGGAGAATAGTAGGATTGGGATTTTTCCTAGAGCACTAGTCTCTGGGAGTTTAGATATTTTAAAAGCAGGTTCGGGTGTGGGTTTCATATCATGGAGTGGGTCTTAAATCTAATTGAAAAGTTCTTGGCTACTCATATGACTTTGTGCCAGTCTCCAGCACACCTTGCAGGCAGCTCTCTGTGATAGTTCACTGGTTTACAGATGGGTGAAACTGATGATTATGCCTTGTCCCAGTAGCCTACAATGTACCATGCTACTCATTAAGCGTAAGGCCTCTAGATAGGCACCAGCTTGATTTCTCTGTGCCTTATAACAAAAGCAGTGTCCAAAGAAAGTGGTCTTGCTGTAGGATCTAGAGGGTAACTAATAGCCTTCACAGCAGCATGTGGTGTTTGCTTGTGGGGGACAGTTGTCTGATAGACTCCTTTATCCAAGAACTCAGTAAACTGACTCATTTTTGGCAGGGTTTCTAAAGGCTTCACTTGGCAGCATAAGATGTCTAATTTGGGCATTTTCCTCCACTATATGGTGACTTAATTTAAATTCCTTACCCAAGCACACAATTAGGCCGCCTTTAAAGTGATAGGTCTTCAAATTCTTTTACACTGGTGTTCTCTCAGATGGCTCACCTTTATGGAATGCCCTTGTTTTATTTCAAGTATCCTGCATGTTGGTAATCCTCACTAAGCATGAATTATTACACAGAACACTCATTTGTTGAATGGATTGCCAAGCAAAACCTCAAATGTGATGATATTCTATAACTTAGGAAATTTAAGCCTGATTAGTTTAATACTAAAAGAAAGCAGAATCACTAAGGAATCTCATGACTCACTGAGACTAAATAAATCACTATCCAAAGAAGCTTAAGCGTCTCAAGAGAGTCAGACAGGAAGCTCCAAGGTGATTCTTAAGCTCTTTAAGCAAACCTTGATTCCTGCTTTTCATGTATTCTGTTATCTAAAACTATGCAGAGAAATATATTGTCTTTCATCCTTTGCTATTTTCAAAATGATTTATTCACTGCAAACTTACTAAACTGTCAGTGACAAAATTCTCGGGTCTGGAAACATCTTAGAATCTGGAGAATTTGAAGATTCAGGAGAATTAGGAGACACTGAAAACAAATGGGTATTATTGGTGAGTTGTATGAGAATGTTTGCCTATAGAATTAGATGTAGGAAATAAATATGGTTCATATGCACAAGGATAAACAGAATGGAGTTTATAGGATAGACCTTGGGCTAAGAAATCAGATTAGCAAAAGAGCAACAACTTACAAAGCAAGAACTATGAAAATTATACATCTACAAGAAGCCACTGATAGAGAAAGAAATAATGAGATAAAAACATTGAACTTGATCAATATTGAGCATACATTTTTAACCATTCATTTCTGACACTTCAAATGTAATGGTAATTATCTCCACAGACTAGGGGCACTTTAGACATGATTCAGTGTTAATCTCTATGAAATCTCCGTTGTTTTTTAATGCAGACATTGAATTAGATTACATAAGATAAGCTATTTGGGGTTGATAAGATTTGTACTTGCATGATTTGATTATATGATTAGATTCCATTAATTTAGATCACTTTAGAAGTTATTGCCAAAAATTGCCCTGAAGAAAGAGGCTAACGAAGAGTTGGTGACCTTGGAAATAAACGTCTTAGATTGTTTGAGTTTCTAGAACTAAATACCTTATGCTTAACAATTTATTAATAAACATTTTTTCTCTTCTGTGAGGACTGATAAGTTCAAGATTCTGGTGTCAGTACATCTAGATTCTAGTGAAGGCCTCTCTCTGCTTCACAGTTGGCACTACTTTGCTGAGTCCTCATAGAAAGGGCTAACCAGGTCCCTTACCATCTGTGATAAATGTATTAACTCCATTTATGATGACCAAGTCCTCTATTCCCTTAATAAACTACTTTGAAGGACAGGTTTCAGAACATGAATTTGAAGTAACATTTTGCTAAAATATGCCTGGTACAAGAAGTTCTTGTTCTTTGCTTTGATACCAATTCACTGGGTCTTAGTCTTTTGAGAACTTTGGTATTCATAATTGTGCATCACCTCAGAATTACTGGTATGATCCCGAGAATAGAGATATATAACCTGAAGAAATGATGTCCTAACTACTCATTTTACCATTTCCCCCATAATATTGTTTCTTAATTTAAATTACACACACACACACACACACACACACACACACACACACACACACACACACACACACACTTAGTCTTCAAACGCTTTTATGCTAGTGTTCTCCTAGATGATGTACCTCCATGAAATGCACTTACTTTATTTTAAGTATCTGGACATATTGTCGTCACAGCATGAATTATTACACAGAATGCTCATTAGTTGAATGAGAAGCATCTTAATGAATGAATGAATTGTCAAGCAAAACCTCAAATGTGATGACATTAAAAATTTTAAGGTTGATTAGTTTTTCATGTTTTACTTTTCTGTTGTGTGGTAGAAAGGCAACAACTGCTTATATGTTATATATTCTTTTTACATAATTATATAATATATTGACTGAATCTGAAATAAAGATAAATAAGCAGTAACTAATGGGAAAGTTCCCAATATTAGGATAAGTTCCCAATATTAGGAAGCAACTTTACTTCTACCACTAGAACTCCTTCGGTGTTTGGAAGTCCTCACTGTCTACTTCTCAATGCAAAGTCTACCTCCTGTTTTTAGTACCTATTTCATCATCTCTGCTTCCAGCTAAGATCCTAAATTCCAAGAAGTTCAGCAGATACAATGAAATTAACAAGGATACACATTTATATGGAAAAAAAGAACAGGAAAGTCTGTAGCCATAAATCTTGTAGAAGAGATGGTTGGAAAGATGCAAATAGCACACATAATTACCAGAGTTTACCTGTGGTTTAATTGGTATCTTTTTGAGAAATGTAAACACTGGTGCTGTTCTATCTCTAAAATCAAGATCTCTGGGCAACAAAATACCAAGAGTTGCCCAAATAGCAGTAGTTTAAGCATGAGCATTTGATATTGGTAGCAACCTGTGTGGTAAACTGCAGCATGGCAAACACACAAATTTGAAGGGAAAAAAGAACAAATATAGCTTTCTATGTTTCTTTACCTGGAAACAAGCATGCTTGTCTATCCACGGTCTTTACATTGTTACAGGTTTTGATCTAAGGACAGATTTCCAGACTGAGAAGGCTTAAACTCACATAGGCAATGGAGAAGCATCTTAATTTTAAAATACCATGACAGATCTGAACTTTGAGGTAATTATATATTAGTATAACAGAAAATGATAGACTTCACTAAATGATAATAAAGTCAAGGGAGAATTGAGATGTTATTGAATAGGTAAAAACATACTTTTAAATGTTTGAACATCAAGAAATAGAATTTCAAAACACATGATTTTTGTAAATCAGAACAAAGAGTTTTTCTATGACAATGAAAAACAAAAAAGAATAAATTTGGCAAAACCCTTACCTGGGTTATGGGGTATTTTTCTACAATTTAATCTCAATAATAACAAGGTAGGAAACAAACTGAGATGGCTGAACAAATGCATGGTATTAGTGTTTCTAAACAATGTTCTGCTACATATGCAGCTAGAGACATAAGTTCTGGGAGTACTGGTTAGTTCATATTGTTGAAGAGAGCCCTCTTGGTCTTGCAAACGTTTTTGCCCCAGTACAGGGGAAAGCCAGGGCCAAGAAGTGAGAGTGGGTTGGTAGGGGAGCAAGGCAGGGGGAGGGTATAGGGAACTTTTGGGATAGCATTTGAAATGTAAATAAAGAAAATATCTAATAAAAATAGATTTTATTTAAACAAAACAAACAAAAAGAATGGTCTGACTTTTAGTAAGTAATAATGCACATATCATAGCAAGTGAACCCCTGCCTCTATTGTATGCACATTTGTTTGTCAGAACACTGACAGTTGTTGATGAAATATCACCTTGGTTGCAATGTTTCTTCCTTAGGCCTTTCTTATCATGAAATATAAAAGAAATGTTGCACACAGTTACAGCTTTGAGAAAGGAATAATTCATTCTTAGGAAATTCTAATAGATATACTGTTTGTTTTTTATTTCATTATTCATTTTACAGTTATTATTGTCTTCTCTGAAGGAAAATGTACTGTGCTAATCCTGGATTTTACTGAGAGAATATGAAGTAAATGACTATGTTAAAATGATTGCTGAAATTTTTGTGATAACTCTACAAACCTACATTTTGATTAATTTTTATTTGATGAAAAAGGATTTTGAGAATGTGGTGACAGTGGGAAGATAGGTTTCTTTCTCAGAAGTGATAAACTCTCTTTCCAATAGATCAATGCAAAAGTTGTGTTTCTGCATTTCTCATGGCCGTCAATAAGCTAGGAATAAATCAAATAACCCCGTGAAGGAATTCTTCTATATGAATTTTTTCTCAAAATGATCCATTTCCAGCTCCTTTTACTCCTGCTATACAGTTTACATTCATGTTCTTATTTCAATGTTACCATGTGCTCACATATGTGCTGTCTTATTTATTATTTATTCATTTATTTATTTACATTCCAAATACTGCCTCTCCTCCCAGTCTCCACTCCCTCACTAACTTGTATTCAAAAGAATACCAGACTTAGATCTAACTTTTCATATAGGAAAAGGGGGTTTTGATGTGAGGTACTTATAATATAATAGTATTTATTATTATTATTATTATTATTATTATTATTATTATTATTATTATTAAGATGTGGACAGATTGCATATTTAGAATGATCCTGAGATACAAAACAAGGACACTGCTAAAAATAACAAAAATAAGAAATTAGTCATTTAGGTGTGGATATTAAATACTGTGTTAATCAGGAACTAAGATACTTGGAGTGACTGTATATGGCATCAAATGGCTTTTGTCATCTCACACAGGATCAGACTCTAATCTTTGCAATTACATCAATCAATATGCAAATTTTCTTACAAGTTTACACACTACTGGAAGATGATGGAAACTTAGATAGTTGAATCTAGTTGAAAAGTTCCACGATGTTTGCACTTGGAAATTACATTCTGCCCCGTTTCTTCCTTATCTGTCTCTGAATTTTCTTTCTAGCCTTCCCTCCCCAGTGCTTCCTCTTCCTTCTTAGAGCTTCAATGACTTAAGCAACTGCATTCTACTGCTTGCTCTTTACCATGACAGTTGGCCATTCCATGGCCCAGAAGCAAGGAATGCAAACGACTCTGTGCCTAGACTTTTGAAACCTTCGCCCAAACTACATCTTATGCACATGATGTTGATTTTCCTTATGTACCTTACCACCATGATAGAAAGCTGTCCAACACATCTTAGAAAAAAAGAGTGCTATATTGACTTATATTTTACACATTTCCTGTAAACTATAAACAATTTTAAAACCAGAAATAATTTTGAGTTGTGAATTGGTGGGGGTGGGGTGGGGTGGGCAGTCATTGAGTGAGGCTAAAATGAGAAAAAAAACGTGTAACCTTCATAGACCTAATATGTATGCAATGAATTAGAAAGGTGTGATTACCAAAAAATATAATAATTTTACAGGGATAAGAAATCATTCAAAACTCATTTTTAAATGTCATAGAAGCATAAACTTTCAAAGACTCAAAGAACGACAATGAGTATTTCACTTAATATCATAAAGTAGACAATCACAATGTATTTTGACATGCTTCATTGCTTTTTAACCTCACAAACAGAATAAAATACCTTGTAGTAAAGATGTTAAAAACCCTGGCCCAGGGCTTCTTTCCCATCTTAGACCATTTATGTTCCCAGATGAAAGACACACACACTCCTTATATTTTTAAACAGCCTTAGGCAGCCCAATAGCTGGGCAACTGCCTACTCTCTATGCTGTTAGAATCTACCTTCCTATAGATAATCCCAAATTACTACTATTGACTATGTTCCATCTGGACTGCTCTTAACTCCAATTAGAAAGCCCTTAGGGCCATGCTCTCTTGGTCCTTATCCCAGGATGACTTCCTTACTCTTTCCCTCCTCCTGTAGGTTCTTCCCCTCTCCAAAGATGGCTTCTTCCTCCTTCTCCCCCTGGTGGTTCTCCCTCCAATCTTTGTCTCTATGTTTCTCTCACAAGCCCGTAAAACCTAAACCCCATCTATGTCTCCTCTGCCCAAATA
Source organism: Mus pahari (assembly GCF_900095145.1). Taxonomy (NCBI): domain Eukaryota; kingdom Metazoa; phylum Chordata; class Mammalia; order Rodentia; family Muridae; genus Mus; species Mus pahari. Next base: position 78,411,342 of record NC_034604.1, on the reverse strand, counting down.
TTGGCTGTTGGCATCTTTATTCACTAATCAGAATTAACACGGGGGGCAGGGTCTCAGAGGCAATGTATAGACTCCAGGTCTTGGTGGTCCACACTTAGCATTATAATAGACAGTTAAAGACAAAACCTCAGCAAACCTCATTCAACTTCTAGACTTACAAAGAGAATTATTTGGACAGGTAATATATAATGCTGTGTGTGCTGGCATGATAAAAGAAATTTAATATAAAATCAGTATTATATATTAAGCATAGAGATTGGCATTACCCATGGTATAACTATTACCAATTTTATGTATGTATTTATGTTTGGTTGGTATATCTGTGGTATAACTAAGTCCAAATTGTAACAACCACAGTCAGATAAATAATTTGAGATAGGTACATGATAGATGAATAAATGATAAATCATAGGAAGATAGCTAGAGGATAGACAGACAGTAGATAGATGACAAATAATTTTATAAAGTTAAGTGAAACAGCCACTCTCTGCTATTTCTTTGAGCATTAGTGTGCTTACATTAGAATATCTGTGTCATGAAATATCTTGTTCTGATAGCAATATGATGAATATAATGACTCAAAATAGTAATATCTAAGTTCTCTGTGGATGTACAAGATCTCACAGTCTATAGCCCCAATTTAACCAGTCTGCTTAAATTCTATACTCTGTTTCTATTAAAAAGCACCTGCTTTGTTCATATCAATATATGTTTTCATCATCACCTCTATATATTGGCATTTGAGGGTAGTCATCTATAAGACATTTTTATAATGTGAGATGGCTGCTATTTTTGTATTTTTTCCAGTAACTTTACATATACCATTAAATATATATGTAGTGATCCAGTAAATCTTCATTGGAATTTCTCCTGTATGTTATACAAAGGAAACAAAAGATGATAAGTCATTCTTAGAGATCTCATAAATGATTAAGCATACAGGAAATGTTCAAAGCAACACTATTGCTATTATTCATGCATAGTTCTAAAAATCACAAGAAAAATCTCCAGAGGAAAAATAACAAAAATGATAATAATCTTTTTTTAAAAAAAAAAAAAAAAAAACCCTCTGAGATCTACTAGTCCAATATAACATGGAGGATAGACAAGGAAATAAAACAGAAAATCACAAATATTCTATCCAGACATGCAAAAGTGTTGTAGTGACCTATGTTTGGGAACACAGAGGATACATTAACATAGATTCTGACTTCTTGAGGTAGATCGGAAAAGAATGTTAAAACGTTAATAGGTACAAAGGGACCAGGCAGACTATTAAATTTCTTTAAAAATTTTAGTGAGAATGACCTTTAGAGTGATGTCCATGTCTTTCACGTAAGGAATAATTTTAATTTTATTTTTATATATGTATGTGTGTTTGTATGCATCATGTAAGTAGGTGTCTCCTGAGACGCTAAGATGGTGTTGGATCACCTAGAACTGGAGTTACTAGTGGTTATGAACACCCAAGAAATGTGTGCAAGGAACCAAACCAAGGTACTGGAGAGGAGTAAGAAGTACTTTTAACCACCAACCCATCCCTTAAAACTGAGTATATAGTATTTTCTAGTATGCATATTCCTGAAATGTTTTATCTTCATATTCCTTTAGTACACTGTCATTTGTTTGCTTATCATATGATAGAAATGTCTATTTAATTGTGCTATCCGATCTAATTTTTGTATGGGCATTTACAATGTAATATTACCTGCTCATATAATTTTAGCACCTGATATGATTAAAGGCTTCTAATGGCTGAATGCTATAAGTCCTAATATCATCTTTTTTTTCTTTTTTCTTTTTTTATTAGATATTTTCTTATTTATTTATTTATTATTTTCTTTATTTACATTTCAAATGCTATCCTGAAAGTTCCCTATACCCCACCCGCGCCCCTGCTCCCCTACCCACCCACTCCCACTTCTTGGCCCTGGCATTCCTAATATCATCTTACTTTACTAGGAAATACAAAATATTTCATTCACATGATCAATGCAGCAAATACATTTGCAGGTGATATATAGGCTTCAAGGACATATCTATACAACATACGTTCATCACTTCAACAATGTCCATATGATTACATGTTAGTAGTTTATTAAAGGATTATTTTATTATTAAATATGTTCGTGTGTGGGTATGCATGATATACACTTGTGAGTACAGATACATGCACAATAAAGAGACTCTATATCCTCTGAAGCGAGACTTCTAGGTAGTTGTGAGAAACCTTACATAGTTAGTGGGAGCTAAACTCAGGTCCTCTGCAAGGCAGGTCACATTTTTCATCTCAGAGTCATCTCTCTAGCTTCCATATCTCTACAGTTTATTGTTATCCCAGACTAACTCATAGCTTCCTTCAGGCTGATAATTGCCATCTAAAATTACTACAAATCTTGGACGCAAAAGCCTATGAAACAAATCTGCAAATACATAACTATTAGATAATATTTTAAATTATTAAATCTATTAATTATATATTATTAAGAAAAAATTCAAATTATCACAGCCAACTGACTAGTCTAAAATTAGTAGTAAAATATTTTGTTGACAATTGTCCCAGTTTTGTGCAATAGGTTGTAGCATTTTGCTACACTCAGACTAATGAACAGAAGAAACCTGAGCTATCATCTGTATTTTCAGAGCTCATGTGTCAAAATAGGATTAGGACAAAAATCTTCTGAGTGACACTTCCATGATGAGCTTGAAATATCACGTTGCCTCCTGTGCTTAGCAAACATATTTCTGCAGCCTTGAGACCTTCAGCATCTAGCATAGACTTTATTGATCTGCCTTTCTAATTTTGTCCCTGCAATCATTTGCTCTTCAGCAACACCTTAGTCACTTGTCTATATTCTGTGCTTTCCAGTCTCTTTCCACTGTCCTTGAAACGGAACATTTCTGCTTTTTTGAGGAATTTATACAGTTTATTTCTTCAATATTATGATTTATCTGAAGACATTTTTCCTACTGTTTTCATGTTTCTTTAACAATGTTCTAATGCAGTAATATCTTAAGGAGAGATGGAATTTATGTTTGGTTGGCAAAGTTATGTAATTACTATATTCCATCACATATAGTAAATCCCACCATAGTGGTGTTTCTCTATTAAAAGTTTCCATTTTTACATTTACAATTCTGTAGGGGCTCCCTGCAGGAGTCATGATACACAGAGAAATGAACCATGAAGAGGTGAGAATGAAAATTCAGTTCAGCTTGACTTCATCAAGCTCTACCAAACTTCTAGAGACCCTGATGCCAGGCATCATATTTAGACAGTATACTTAGACATAGTACAATATGGGGGAAATCTTCTTTGTGTAATACAGTAACTGGTGCATAAAAAGTATAATAACATAGAAACTCAACATAGTATGCATGCCATTTCCTCTAAGAATGTGGGTTCTAAATGTACAATGGAGTACTATTCAGCTATTAAAAACAGTGAACTTATGAAATTTTTAGGCAAATGGATGGGACTAGAAAATACTGAGTGAGGTAACCCAAGCACGAAAGAACACACATGGTATGTACTCCGTGATAAGTGGATAGTAGCCCAGAAGCTTGGAATACCCAAGATACAATTCACAAACCACATGAAACTCAAGAAGAAGGAAGACCAAAGTGGCTATTTTGATCCTTCTTAGAAGGGGGAATAAAATATCCATGGAAGGAGTTACAGAGACAAAGTGTGGAGCAGAAACTGAAGGAATGACCATCCAGAGAATTCCCCGCCTGGGGATCTATCCCATATGCAATTACCAAACCCAGACACTTTTGTGGATGCCAAGTGCTTGCTGACTGAAGCCTGTTATAGCTGTCTCCTGAGAGGCTCCACAATGCCTGACAAATACAGAGATAGCTCCTCGCAGCCTACCATTGGACTGAACACAGAGTCCCCAATGAAGGAGCTAGAGAAAAGACCCAAGAAGCTGAAGGTGTTAGCAGTCCCATAGGAGGAACATCAATATGAACTAATCAGTACCCCCAGAGCTCTCTGGAACTAAACCACCAACCAAAGAATATATATGGTGGGACTCATGGCTCTAGCTGCATATGTAGCAGAGGATGGCCTAGTTGGTGATCAATTTTACATATATTATATTTTATTTTATATTTTAATAATTTTATTATTTTTAGATGCCTTTTCATTTTCTAAGGAGAGATATAAAGAGCGTGGATTCAGATGGGAGGGTGGTGGTGAGGATCTCAGAGATGGGGAAGGGGAAACCGTAATCTGAATATATTATATGAAAAAAAAGCATATTCGATTTAAAAATACAGAAGAAAGAACAATGTACATTTGGGACACAGCCAGTGGAGGTTAGCTAGATGTGGTCACCCTTCTGCACAAGCTCCACTGCCTTTACTACTCAGGAGATCTGCCAGGTTTCAGGCACTTCCAAACCTGTGGAGTCACAGGAACACACGTTACCTTCCACCCTTCTTATTCCCTGCCTGTCAGGTCAACCTAGGGCATAACCAAGATTGGGACTATACTTTCTCCTCTAAGTACCATCTTCAGGCCCAAGGCTCTGTCTCCCTCCCTGAGAAGGCCTGTGGGTACCCAGGATCATTCTGGTTCCCAAGGGTCACAGCCAGCAGAGATGAGCAGCATGCTGTTTCCTAAGCTCCACTGTCAGGCCCAAGATTCCATCTACCTCCCTAAAGAGCCCTGCAGCATCAGAAACACCCAGAAAGCACCAAGAAAAACCAGATGGCTAAAGGGCAGCATAAGGACAGAATCACCAAGGGTCAGGGGAGTGTGCTACCACCAGAGCCCAACTATCTTGCTTCGGCAAACACTAGATGATTTTAACAGATGACTAACAGATGACCTTAAGTTCAATTTTACAAAGATGATTAGATGCCTTTAAAGAGGAAATGAGTAAATCTCTTAAAGAAATACATCAAAATATAATCAAACAGAGGAAGGAATTAAAGAGATAGAGAGAGAAAACTGTTCTAGACAAGAAAATGAAAATAGAAGCAGTAAAGAAAAACATGGAGGGAATCCTGAAAATGAAAAATCTAGGGAAGAAAGCAAGAACTACAGAAGCAAGCATGACCAACAGAACACAAGAGATGGAATACATAATCTAAAGCATAGAAGATAGTATTGAAGAAATCTATCTACTCTATAAGAAAATGGTCAAATCTAAAATTTCCTGACATAAAACATCTAAGAAATGTGGGAGACTATGAAGAGACCAACCTACATATAATAGGAATAGAAGATGTACACTCCAAGCTCCAAGGATCAGAAAATATTTTAAACAAAATAATAGAAGAAAACTTACCAACCTAAAGAAGGAGATGCCTATAAACATCCAAGAAGCATACAGAATACCAATAGATTGCAATACAAAAGATAATCTCACTAGTGCATAGTAATCAAAACACTAAACGTATAGAAAAACAAAAAAGTTATTAAAATCTGCAAAGAAAAAAGGCCAAGTAATATATAAATGCAGAAGTATCACAAGTACACTTGTCATCTCAACAGAAATTGTAAAATTCAGAAGGTTTTGGGCAGATATCTTGCAGCACCTAAGAGATCACAGATGTCAGCCCAGACTACTATACCCAGCAAAATTTTTAATCACCATAGATGGGAAAATAAACAGGATATTTCATGAAAAAAAATAAAATTATATCTATTCACAAATTCAGACCTACAGAAGATATTAGAAGGAAAACTCTAACCTTAGGATGCTAATTATACACACAAATACATAGGAAATAATACCACACCAGCAAACCACAATAAGAAAAGCACACACACACACACACACACACACACAAGGAAACACACTTATAGACACTATTACCACCAACATCCAAATAATTGGAAATAGCAATCATTAAACATTAATAACTCAACATTAATGATCTCAATTCCCCATTAAAAAGGCAGAGGCTAGCTAATAGTATGGACGCTAAAACAGGATCCATCATTCTGCTGCATACAAGAAACACAGCTAAGTAACAAATATAGACATTACCTCAGAGTAAAGGGCTAGAAAAATTTTCCAAGCAAGCAGACCAAAGAAATAGCTGGAGTAGAAATTCTAATATATAATCAAATAGACTTAAACCAAAACAAATCAAAATGTATGGAGAATGACATTTCATACTCATTAAAGAAAAGATCCATCAAGATGTCTTCTCAGTTCTGAACATCTATGCCCAAAATGCAAGGACACCCATATTTATAGAGGAAACATTACTAGAGCTTAAATCACATATGGAATCCCACACAATAATAGTGGAAGACTTTAACACCTCATTCTTGCCAATGGACAGATCATTGAGACGGAAACTAAATAGAGAAATAATGAAACTAGCAGATGTTATGAATCAAATGGACCCAACCAATATGTACATAGCATTTTGCCCAAACACAAAAGAATATATCTTCTTGTTAGCACCTCATGGAACCGTCTCCTAAATTGTCCATATATTCAGTCACAAGACAAGCCTTAATAGATACAACTAAATTGAAATAACTCTTTTTATCTTCTCAGATCATTGTAGATGAAAGGTGGACTTCAAAAACAACAGAAACAAGCAAAAGCCTACAAACTCATGGATACTGAGTAACTGTCTACTCAATGATCACCGGGTTAGAGGAGAAATAAAGGAAGAAATTAAAGAACTCAATGAAAATAAAGGCACATTTCCAAACAGATGGGATACAATGAAAGCAGTGCTAAGAGGAAAATAAATAGTACTAAGTGCCTTCATAAATTAATTGGTGATATCTCACACCAGCAATTTAAAAACACACCCTGAAGCTTTAGAAAAAAGAAGAAGCAAACACACCAAAGAGGAGTAGACTGCAGCAAATAATCAAACTCAGGGCTGAAATAGGTAAATTAGACACAAGGTGAGTAACACAAAGTATCAACAATATCAAGAGTTGGTGCTGTAAGAAAAGCAACGATTGAAAGTCTCTTAGCCAAACTAGGCAAAAGACGGAGTTAGTATCCAAATTAACAAAATCAGAAATGAAAAGGGGGACATAACAACAGACACTGAGTAAATCCAAGGAATCATTAGGTCTTACTTCAAAAACTTGTGCTTGACAAAAATTGGAATCTAAATGAAAGGGTCGATTTTCATAAAAGATCCCACTTAGCAAAGTTAAATCAAGATCAGATAAATAAGTCAAATAGTTCTATTACACGTAAGGAAATAAAAATCTCCCAACCAAAAAGGAAAAGAAGAAATATATGGTCAGATGTTTTTAGCACACAATTTTACCAGACTTTCAAAAAAGACATAATACTAATATTATTCCACAACACAAAAACAGAAGCAACATTGTCAAACTCATTCTATAAGGTCACAGTCACCCTGATACCTAAACCACACAAAACTCAACACAGAGAATTCCATACAAATTTCCCTGATTAACACTGATACAAAAATACTCAATAAAATTCTTGCACACAGAATCCAAGAACTCATCAAAAACATCATCCACCATGATGAAATAGGTTTTAGTACAGGGATGAAGGGATTGTTCAATATATGAAAATCCATAAATATAATCCACCATACAAATAAACTGAAAAAAACCCACATGATCATCTCATTAGATGTTGTGGATAGCCCTGGGGCTAATTATATTTGATGTTAATTCTGTTCTCCTGTGAGTGGATGTGAACAAGTAATGAGTCAGCACTCAGGTGATTTGCTGTAAACATGCTTCCCACCTTAATTGGTAAAGGAGAGCTGATGATTGGGCAGATAAAAGTGAAGTTAGAGTAGAAGTGGGAGAGAGAAAAGGAGAAAACAAGAGGGAGAGGATACAGAGGCGAGGAAGAAGAAGAAAAACAGAGCAGAAGCACATGGCCTGGAGAAACTGCAAGTTCTAAGGGGTCTCATAGATGTGGAAGATGGTAGTATAGCAGTAGGTCTGCCCAATCGAGGCACACAGCATTTATTCATGTTAATTGTGTTGTGTTTTCATTGCTGGGGCATATTTGGGAGGAGATTTACTGCAACACATGATCATCTCATTAGATGCTAAAAAAGCCATTGACAAAATCCAGCACCCATCATGATAAGAGCCCTATAACAAAACACAATTAAGACAACATATAGAAAGTTGATAACATCAAATTAAATAGAGAAAAACTTAGAGCAATTCCACTAAAAGCAGGGATAAGACAAGACTGCCCATTCTTTCCATATCTATTCAATATAAAACTTGAATTATTAGTTAGAGCAATGAAACAACTAAAGGAGATCCGGGGATATAATATGAAAGAAAAAAGTCAAAATATCTCTATTCCAAGACAACATGATATTTTGTATAAGTGAATATAAAAATTCTATGAAAGAACTCCCACAATTCATAAATATCATAACTAAAGTAACTAGACACAAAATTAACTGAAAGAAATCAGTAGCTCTCCCTCATATAAATGATAAACAGGACATGAAAATATTAGAGAAACAACCCTCCCTATTATAACCACAAATAATATAAACTATGTTTGTGTATCTCTAACTAAGCAACTGAAAGACCTATATGAAAAGAACTTCAAGTCTCTGAAGAAAGCAATTAAGAAAGATAATAGAAAATGGAAAGATCGCACATGGTTATGGTCCAGTAGATTAACATAGATAAAAAGGTCATCTTATGAAAAACAAACTACAGATTCAACGCAATTCCCATCACATTTCCAACACAATTCTTTACAGAGATTGAAGGCAATGATTCTCAACTTCATATGGAAAATAAAAAACCCAGGATAGCAATTATCATCCCTGGTTTCAAGCTGAAATATAAAACAATAGTAGTAAAAACCGCATGGTATTGGTACAGAAACAGACAGGTTGATCAATGGAATTAAATAAGACTGCCAAATAAACCCACACACCTACGGAAACTCGATTATTTCACAAAGCCAAAATAATACAATGGGAAAAAAGAAGGCTTATTCAACAAATGGTGCTGCATTAACTGGATGTCTGCATGTAGAAGCATACAAATAGATTCACATTTATCACTTTGCACAAAACTAAACTCCAAGTGAATCAAATACCTCAATATAAAACTGGATACACTAAATCTAATTGAGGAAAAACTGAGGAATTGCCTTGACTAGATAGAAGTCAAATTTTGGGAAAGAACACCAACAGCCCAGGCACTAAGATCCACAGTTAATAGGAACCTCGTAAAACTGAAAATCTTCTTTAAGGCAGAGGAAACCATCCTTAGGACAGAATAGGCACCTACAGAATGGGGAATGATCTTCACCAACCCTACATTCAACAGAGGGCTCATATTCAAAATATATAAGGACTAATGAAAGTAGACATCACAAACCTGGTTACCTACTGGGAGGGGAGCCCCTTGGTCCTGAGGAGGCTTAATGACCCAGGATAGGGGAAGGATAGGCCAACGAGGCAGGAGTGGGTGGGTGGGAGGGGAGCACCCTCATAGAGTCAGAGGGAGGGAGGAGGGGATAGGGGACTTTTGGAGGGAAAACTGGGAAGGAGGATAACATTTGAAATGTAAATATTATTGAAAATAAATGAAGTAACCAATACAATTTTTTTTAAAAAAAATCACTAGGGAATAAAAATATATGGTAAAGAGCTAAACAGAGAATTCTCAACAGAGAAATCCTACCATTATTACTTTGTTGTAGGAAAATAATACTTCTTACTGAAAATGAAGTTCAACCTTACACTACCTCAGAACCTCCTAAGATTCCCTGTGGTTTAAGAAAGTGATATTCTATGTTCCCAAAGATAAGCTCTGATTATCTCTACTCTACCCCTTCACTGCCCACTGTGGTATAGATTCTACTGGAAAGTGCGATTCCTTGCATAGATCCTGATAGACATCTGAGAATGCATAGCAAGGATTGTATTTTACATGTGTCTTTAATGCTGTTGGTAAAATAATAATGTTTCTATCCTTACACCTTGAAAAAATAAAAATTGGATCAAAAGTGAATTTTAAATTTATATACTATTAAATGTATATATTGCCTCCAATGCTATTATCTAATATGTTTATCCATAAAATTATTTTCACCTAATTATTTTCCATAAGTCAAACTATTTTTAAAATCTATGTAGGAAATTAGCATTTGTAAAGAACGTTATATCAAGCCTATGGCAAAAAAATAAATCATTTCTAGTAACAAACAATTAAGATGTTATGATATATGTATGTGTATGTTATACATGAGCTATAATGTAAAGTAAAAAACAAACAAACTTAGGACCTACCTTAAATCAAGAAAAATATTCTAAAGTATGCCACAAGCTGTAATGTTTGTGCTTTCTTCAAACTCTTATGCCAGCCATCATGTGTTAACTCTTTCCTGTCAATGGGAGTAAGAACAGGGTCAGTGTGTGGATGTAGATCCAACGAGGATAGCTCATAAGTTTATGAACCTGCAAATAAAGGTACTGACCCTGTATAAAAACAAGAACTAAATCCAGTCTTCTTGCTATGGTTTCTATGTTTCTGTCACCCCAAAGCTAAATGTTGAGACTTAACTTCAAATACTATTGTATTAAGAGGATAAGGGTTTAGCAGATGGGTTTCAAGTCCATAATTACATTCTCATGCCTGGAATTAATACTCCAAGAGCAGCAATTTGAGGGGGTATATTTGCCAATTACATCATGTGAGAACACAAACCCTCATAAGAAATTTAGGGTTTTTTTTTTTTTTTTTTTTTTTTTTGGTTTTTNTTTTGGTTTTTCAAGACAGGGTTTCTCTGTATAGCCCTGGCTGTCCTGGAACTCACTTTGTAGACCAGGCTGGCCTCAAACTCAGAAATCCACCTGCTTCTGCCTCCCGAGTGCTGGGATTAAAGGCGTGCACCACCGCACCTGGCGAAATTTAGTCTTCTTGAAGCCAGATCCAGGGCTTTCTGATTCCCAGAGTGACAAGTAACAAGTTCTTATATTTTATAAATTATAAATTATTCAGTATATTGTATTGTTATGATGACTCAAATTAAGGTATCAATATAGTACTTGATGTCTTAGCTAAAACAATAACACATCTGAATGAGAACAAGGGGATGCAATTTGGAAAGTAAGAAATCAAAGTGTCTTCATTTGCAGATGCTATGCAGGAGTAATCCTAAAATTCCACCAGGGATCTCCTACAGCTGATAAAGCCTGATGATACAGTACAAAATTAACGAGTCAATGATAACCAAGCTACACTCAATAGGACCAGAGAGGTTAAATATAAAGTAAGATATTAGTAAGTACAGATAGATCTCCCTAGGATAAGAAAAGAGAATAGAGTTATAGTGGAAAGAAGGGCTATGGAATGGGAGAATCAAGTAGGGAGAGAAAGGGAGACAGGGGCAAGAAAGGAAATCCAAGAAGAGATAGCAAAATTTAAGGGTCATGTAGGTTTGATGGAAACGCTAAAGTAGAGAGTTCCTAAAACAGGCACATGCTTGAATGCAATCTAATTGAAACTAGCACGTAATAGAGGAGGCAGAGCCCTGGAAGGGCATCTATTTTGTCACCAAATGAAGTTTCCAGGACCATGGAAAGTTGCATCTAATTTAGATGTTGGCCAAAGGGTTCCAATGGAGCCTTCAATATTCCAGTCTTTTGCCAAGTCTGTAAGTTGTTCTCCACAAATTAAGTGCAAAATCTGATTGCTAATGACAGCACCTATACAATTAACTGAGCATGGAGAAGTCAATATAGTACCTACATAGACCCTTTACTCCAATGTGTTAGTGTCTTTGGTATCAGAAGGTAGTCTACACACTATCAAAGGAGAAATATAAATATTAACTCAGTCACACACCGTTTTCTACATTTGTATTCTGCCTGCATAATATGCTAAACATTCATGGCAAAAAAAACCTTATGGAAATAAACAACCAATATCTGATTTGACTTACCGCCCCTCCAGAAGATATAGCCTGTACCTGAAAAAGATTGGATGACAAAGAATCCAAGAAAATATAGCCTAGAGACCTAGAGTGAACCAAATTGTCCTGCTAAAAGAATGTAGCAATAAAATGATTCCTAATGACCTTCTGCTATACTCATTGATCAGTTTCTTACTCAGCCATCATCAGAGAAGCTTTCTCTTACAGCAGATAGAAACAAATACAGTGACCCACAGTCATACAATAGGCAAAGAATAAGGACCTGGGAAGACTCATCCCTAAATAATGAGATAACCCCATCAAATTCCTTCCCTCAGGGTGCAGAGAACACTGTAGAATAGGATATAGAGAGACTTTAATAGCCAGAGGGGCTGGAGGGCATCAATAAAACATGGATCTCTAGTTCAACAAACAGGATCCATGTGCTTGTGACCACACAGAGACTGTAACAGAATGCACAGGTCCTTCAAGGGTCGACTCTAAATGCTTTCCTTTCGACTCCATTCCTCACCCAGAACCTATCTCCAATTAAAAAACACTTGCACTTTAGTTTTCTCCAAGTATTACAGGTACATTGCCTGCCTAGTAGTAGATTACCAACAGAAAGAGAACCCAAGAGCATCTTTGGTTGTTCCTTGTCTCACAATAGCATGTCAGGGCATTTTTAAAATTTTTACATTGTATTTCTTTTATATATCTCTTTCTCATTTTTTTTAATCCTAAATGTCCTTTGTACATATATTATGACAACCAGGTTAGTCTTTTTATGGAATTCCTAAGTGTGCAAACAAATGAGTCTCAGATGCTTATGCCTTTTGTTAGGTTCCTTTCCTTCTGGGTCTTTGTTCTCTCTCTCTCTCTCTCTCTCTCTCTCTCTCTCTCTCTCTCTCTCTCTCTCTCGTCTGTCTCTCTCTCTTATTAGATATTTTCTTCATTTACATTTTAAATGCTATCCCCTTTCCAAGTTTCCACTCTGAAAATCCCCTATATCCTCCCCCTTCCCCTTGCTCCCCAACCCACAAACTCCCACTTCCTGGCCCAGGCATTCCCCTATACTGGGGCATAGAGTCTTTGCAAGACCTAAAGCCTTTCCTCCCATTGATGACCGACTAGGCCATCCTCTGCTACATATGCAGCTAGAGACACAAGTCCCACCATGTATTTTCTTTGATTAGTGGTTTAGTTCCAAGGAGCTCTGTGGATACTGGTTAGTTCATATTGTTGTTCCTCCTATAGGGCTGCAGACCCTTTCAGCTCCTTGGGTACTTTCTCTAGCTCCTTCATTGGGGACCCTGTGTTCCATCCAATAGATGACTGTGAGCATCTACCTCTGTATTTGCCAGGCACTGGCATAGCCTCACGGGAGAGGGTCTTTGTTCTTATTCCAATTGTTATCATATAATTTCATATACCACGTCATATCATATTGTATTATTAACCCTTAGAAGTCTGTTTTCTAATGGGAGACCAAAGAGTGTAAATCCAGAAGGGCAAGACATGAAGAAGACCTGGGAAGAGTGTCGAAAGAGGGAAAAATAATCTTGGTTTATTTTATATGAAAAAATATTTTTAGTACAAGAAAAATATCAGGGGGTTTAAGAGAAGTACAAAAATCATAAGGATTTCTTGCCAACTTATGGTCTCTTTTCTCTTGATTATTTCTACGAACAGTAAATAAACTTTTGCATATTTTCCAGAATGCAGAGTTGATTCAGAAGCATTTTTTAAAATCACTCATGTTTCTGTGAAGGCACGAATCTGTGATGCAAGATAGGTGATCTGATGTTTTTACTAATATCACTGGCTCATGTAACTTGGAGCCTAGAACTGAGGGCTACTATTCTCAGCTCAGCAAACTGATACAGTGCTTGGGCTTATTTAGACAAAGTGATTCAATGGATATTAATTCTGTTCTGATACCTCCGCAAACTGCATACCACATCATTAAAAAGTCCTTTGTCACATCATTAATTGTGCTAAACCCAAGATCTAAGTGCTCTGTTGAGGTTGGGCTTCAGATGATGTAAAGGCAGAGATAATTACTGCAGAAAAGATTTACTCATAATCACAAAAGATGCATAGTAACATCTTCATAATTAATGAAGATACTGTAATAACCAGAATGCTGTGTTCAAGGTAGACTGAGGAGCAATAAAGCTACCAAAGAACATGAAGAAAATTTGAGAGATGAATAGAGACATTTAGGGTAAAAATTTCTAAGACCTTACTCCCAGTTCCTTTTCCCCAGTGACACACTAATGGGTGAATGGGATAAGTAAATGACCATGTTGTTTCCTGGAAATAAACTAATTATAGCAGAATTAACTGAGTCTCTGAGTGTGAAACTTCCCAGTTAGATGTAGCCTTTAATGTAACAACAGGTAAGATGGCTCTAATGTCAACCTTGCAAGTATGATTCAAAGCTATTCATATGTTTAATTCTTAACTGAATAATATGGAAGAAAGAGTTCAGTAGGCTTATTTGCTAACAGCCAAATTTCTAGGAAGCTGTGACACTCTGCAGCTGACTAATGATGACCACTGTCACAGCAAGCTGTTTGTCGTTCACACACAGTGTCAAGAGCTAAGCCCTGTGCCAGCCCTCGGTGCCATCCTCATTGCTCTACTGGGGTGAAGTCCTTCACCAGCTTGCCCTTTGCCACACTCATGCTCCATTGCTCATGAAGGGTGCTATAATCATCACTCACTGACACTTATTCTGAGCTATGTGCCTTCTGATGGTTGTGATGGGTACTGTAAATTTCCAGGGATTCATGAAGATCCTATCTTTCTGAATTCTAGGAATGGCATAGTTTTTCATTTATATGTTATTGAGAGTAATAAGGAGTGAGCTTAGGAAACACTTCAGAAACTTTTGGATGACTTTGATCATTTTGAGAACTAAGTACAAAAGAAAGACAGAGCATAAATCAATAACTTTCTTCTTATTTTTATCTTTTGATAGGCTTTTACTGAGCGCCTATTATTTATGACATCTCATATGCCATACATATATAAATTATTGGACATTTTCAAATAACTTACTAGTCAAATTATTGAAAGCATGCAGTTCTTTCAAGGATAGCAAATCATTTAGTGTAAGTGAGTATAAATTTAGTGATGGGATATGAATTCAATTACAGATAGAGAATCATCAGTTAAATTAATTAGTATATAGTAGTAAGAGTTAGCAAATTCTTGGATAAAAAGCTTTCATGTTCCATATCTAAATTTTATTAAAATTTAACTAAATAATTTCATGCTTTTAGAGAAGAGAAGAATAAAAAACTTAGTGAGGCTAAATGAGATGAGACTTGTAAACTATAGTTAAGATTTAAATCCAGGACCAGGGATGTAGCTCAGTTGGTACAGTGCTTGAATAAGATGTTCAAAACCTGTACAGAAGGCCCATTGTATAAAACCAGACCAGGTGATATATATCTGTAGTAGCATCACTTGGAATGTAGAGGCAAAACCAGAATTTCCATGGCATCTTTAGCTATACAAAGCAATTGTTCAGGAAGGTCTTAGACACATACCCTGAAGGATAAGAAATGAAATAAAAATGTAAAGAAGAGGGAATGTTGGAAAGATAGGAGAGGAAATTAAGAAAGAAATGAAAGAAAAGGTAAAAAGATAAGAAGAAAGAACAGTTTAAAGATAATTCTGTGAGTTGGCATCTGGTCATATTGTTGCTAAGTTTTTGAGAAAGTGCTGCTTCTGTTTCTTAATGTAGCAAGACTCGAAATGTGGGTTAAGTTCCACCTGCCATGAGGTTTGAAAAAGAATAAGTTGTCTATGGTGTTGGAGAGAAGACTCAGTGGTTCAGAGCATTTGCCACTCTTCCACATCATGTTCCCAGCAGTTTTAGAATCTTGTCATTCCAGATCCAGGTGCTTTTCTGTCCTTTGCAAGCATGGCATGCAGATGCTGCAAGCATGCAGATGCTGCAAGCATGAGGTTGCTGCAAGCATGCAGATGCTACAAGTACCTGTATTCAGGCACACACAGAGACACAAGAAATGACTTGATATTTTAGAACTAACTTTTGAAAAAAGCAATTGTCTAACAGAATTTTAGCTGAACTTTACTAGGAAAAACCCAAAGCTTTTTATTAAGTCATTATCATACTTATACTAAACCATACAGTACATATAAAGTTGTTTGAGAAGAAGAAAAAATGTGTCAGTCAAAAAGGTTTTTATGACACAAACATGAGTACCTGAATTCAGATCTCTAGGTCCCATATAAAAAACCTGGCCTAACAACATGTATGTGCAACTGCAGCACTAGGATCTGCAGAGATGTCCTCTAGAAGTTCCTAGTCTCCGAGTCTAGTCAAGTTTGCAAGCTCCAATTCAGTGAGAGATGAGGTCTTTAAAGCAAAATGGAAGTTAGGGCAGAAGCCTGCATGGAAGAACTGAATTAGAGGCCATGGAGGAATGCTGCTTTCTGGCTTGCTCCTCATGGCTTACTAAGCTTACCTTTCTTTTCTTTTTTTTTTTTCATTTTTTAATTATTATTTTATTTATTTACATTTCAAATGCTATCCAGAAAGTTCCCTATAACCCCACCACCAACCCTGCTCCCCTACCCACCCACTCCCACTTCTTGGCCCTGGTATTCCCCTGTGCTGGGTCATATAAAGTTTACAAGACCAAGGGGCCTCTGTTCCTAATGATGGCCAATTAGGCCATCTTCTG